>NC_137867.1:2301876-2309376 GCF_963924005.1 Protomyctophum bolini
TCTCCAACTCACACACTCCTATGATTCCTCTCTCTCTGTCTCTGTCTCTCTCTCTCTCCTCTGCATCTACTCTCTATAGTTTGTTGTTGTTTGTGGCATTTAAAGCAGTTTTTTCTAGTTTTATGCACCTGTGTGATGTGATTACGTGTTGTGGCGGTTTGCTTTGATGTACGGCTCTGATATTCACAGAGCAGTTGCACAAGACTTCAATTGACAGTTCTCCGCTGAAAAGACCCTTTGCCGAAGATCGCAGGCAATGGCGGCAAGCGTTTTATTAATGAATTGACAGTAATCTAAGTCAATGGCGCGGAGGGTGTTAATCTGAAATTAAATACAAATGTTAGTTTTCAGGATTCCAATTCAAAAATAGCAGATCTACAAGCTGAAAACGTGTTGCACTGTGCCGCATTTTCAGCTTGTCAGCCTAAATCCCCTCACCTGTGCAATTTCCAGCCTCTGCCTCAGCCAATTGATTGCCATGGGAACCCCACACTTGCCAATTCATTTCCTCAAAGACTTTTCAGAATGTATTTATGTAAAGACGTTTACGCCGCGGACAAAGACAACTGGAGTCGTGACACATCGTGACAACAAACACAATGTTTTGGGCCGAACAAAGAATTAGAAAAAAATAAAAAAACGGCAGGTTACAACACATTTTTTGTTGTTTATATTCTTTGTAATTATTTGTTTGCCCTAGCAACCACCTGTTAGGCCCTAGCAACCACCTATTAGGCCCTAGCAACCACCTGTTAGGCCCTAGCAACACTGTTTAACCCTAAAGAATCACACCCGTGTGAAGTGAGGGTCGCTCTTGTCATCACGCACACGCACACATGTATTCATTTCAATGGGGAAAAAGCCATTTAGCTACAGTGTAGCCTAACAGCTGCTTTAAGACCCTAGCAACCACCTGTTGTACCCTAGCAACCACCTTTTATGCCCTAGCAACCACCTGTTGTACCCTAGCAACCACCTATTAGGTCCTAGCAACCACCTGTTGTACCCTAGCAACCACCTATTAGACACAATGTTCGAAACACAATATTTAATACTCTATATAGCGTGTGCTCCATGTGAGCCCGACCCCAGGAAGCACGCTGGCTGGGCCAGGCTACCCGCCCCTCTAGACCAGAAAGCACGCTGGCTGGGCCAGGCTACCCGCCCCTCTAGACCAGAAAGCACGCTGGCTGGGCCAGGCTACCCGCCCCTCTAGACCAGAAGGCACGCTGGCTGGGCCAGGCTACCCGCCCCTCTAGACCAGAAAGCACGCTGACTGGGCCAGGCTACCCGCCCCTCTAGACCAGAAAGCACGCTGACTGGGCCAGGCTACCCGCCCCTCTAGACCAGAAAGCACGCTGGCTGGGCCTGCAGGCTATGCTGTCACCAGCACGTCCGTCTGCCTCCCTAGGAAGCAGGTGAACAACACATGATAGTGATAAAGAGGACTGTTAAAGAGACATACATCTCTGCCGATGTGCTGCTGGACACATGTAAAACTCTTTTGTTTTCCATTCTAATGTACTGTATTGTTTTGTATTACAGCTGCTACATCATTCCTGAATTTCCAGTCTAGAATAGAATAGAATAAATAGAATATTTATTATTTTGATACGCATTTTTTTCCACTGAGGGGAAAGACATGGCTATGGATTATATTATGAGTAATTTTAAATAAATCCTACAAACATCCAGTTAAAAACGTTCACTGTGAAAGAATATATATATTCAAAGATTTGCACCACATTTTCAAGATTCTTCAAAAATAGTAGATCTGCAAGCTCATGGCGTGGCTGCTATGAGCTTGATCTGCTATTTTTCATGCTTAAAACACCAAAAAGGGGTTCCCGTCCAGAATGGGTTAAAAGTCATCAGAAGCGTAACGTATTTTGAAGGCAACGGTTGTGTTAACAGCGTCTGATAAATGCCTAAATAGTAAATTGTCGAATGCCTCTTTTCTTTTGCGGTAGCGGCCTGACTGTTGTTTTCCTTTTTTACAGTAACAACTACAACACCTACCACTACGCTGTCTACTACACACGGTAAACTACCACTACACTGTCTACTACACAAGGTAAACTACCACTACACTGTCTACTACACAAGGTAAACTACCACTACGCTGTCTACTACACAAGGTAAACTACCACTACACTGTCTACTACACAAGGTAAACTACCACTACACTGTCTACTACACAAGGTAAACTACCACTACACTGTCTACTACACACGGTAAACTACCACTACACTGTATACTACACACGGTAAACTACCACTACACTGTCTACTACACACGGTAAACTACCACTACACTGTCTACTACACAAGGTAAACTACCACTACACTGTCTACTACACAAGGTAAACTACCACTACGCTGTCTACTACACAAGGTAAACTACCACTACACTGTCTACTACACAAGGTAAACTACCACTACCCTGTCTACTAGACTACTACACACGGTAAACTACCACTACACTGTCTACTACACAAGGTAAACTACCACTACACTGTCTACTACACAAGGTAAACTACCACTACACTGTCTACTACACAAGGTAAACTACCACTACACTGTCTACTACACAAGGTAAACTACCACTACACTGTCTACTACACAAGGTAAACTACCACTACGCTGTCTACTACACAAGGTAAACTACCACTACACTGTCTACTACACAAGGTAAACTACCACTACACTGTCTACTACACAAGGTAAACTACCACTACACTGTATACTACACACGGTAAACTACCACTATGCTGTCTACTACACAAGGTAAACTACCACTACACTGTCTACTACACAAGGTAAACTACCACTACACTGTCTACTACACAAGGTAAACTACCACTACGCTGTCTACTACACAAGGTAAGGTAGAACTCATTCCGATTGTTGCACATATGCATCCATCCTCTAGCCCCGCTGACATTATCCCCACTTCACTCTTAAAAACAGTCTTCAACAGTCTAAGCCCTTTCATTCTGTCCATCATCAACAGTTCTATTTCCTCTGGCTGTGTTCCTGATTATTTCAAACATGCAACTATTCAACCGCTGTTAAAAAAAACCTAGCCTAGACCCATTAGTCCACAGCAACTATCGACCAATCTCAAAACTCCCGTTCATCTCCAAGGTTTTAGAAAAGGTTGTCTGTAACCAATTATTGCACCATCTCAACCAAAATAACTTATTTGACAAGTTTCAGTCTGGCTTCCGCCAAAAACATAGTACTGAAACTGCACTCCTTAGAGTCTCCAGCGACATAATGATGAAAGCTGATATTGGAGAATGTTCAGTGCTGCTACTGCTGGATCTTAGTGCAGCATTTGACACGATAGATCATGCCATACTCCTAAACCGGCTCCAACAGTGGGTGGGGTTAGGTGAACTGGCCCTGATGTGGTTCTCCTCTTACTTGTCAGGGAGAAGCGTTGCTGTTGCCGTCGATAGCTTTGTCTCCTCCTCTGCTCCCTTGACATGTGGGGTCCCCCAGGGGTCCATCTTAGGTCCTATCCTTTTTTCAATTTATATGTTACCCCTTGGTACCCTCATAAATACCTTTGATGGTGTCTCATACCATTGTTATGCCGATGACACTCGGCTATATATTTCCTTCAAGCACACAGATATTAGCAAACTCACTGTATTGCATGACTGTTTAACAGCTATCAACAACTGGATGGCTCAAAATTGTCTGCAGCTTAACCCCAGTAAAACAGAGATCCTCATCATCGGCCCCTGAAAGCATCGCTAATGCCATTCGGCTATCCCTGGGCCCTTTGGCTTCTAATATTAAAGACTCTGCTAGAAACTTGGGTGTCTTCTTTGATAGTCACATGAATTTCAAGTTTCATGTAAAGAAGGTCACCCAGTCCTGTTTTTTCCACTTACGTAACATCTCTAAAATAAAACCACTCCTCTCCACTCAAGACTTTAATTAAGTTAATTAATTCATGCTTTCATCTCTTCCCGACTCGACTACTGTAATGGACTATATACTTCCCTCTACGCATCATCTATTCATCAACTACAATTAATTCAGAACACAGCCGCCAGGATTCTTACAAACACCAATCGCAGATCACATATCACACCGGTGCTCGCTTCACTTCACTGGTTACCCATTAAATCCAGAATCAATTTCAAAATAATTTTAACAACTTATAAGGCGTTACATGGGCTGGCCCCACCCTACATCTCAGACCTTCTGCTTCCAAAACAAAATACAAGATCACTCCGGTCCTCAGACGAGGGCCTACTGAAAATTCCGGCGACTAAACGGGTAACCAAGGGCGACCGGGCATTTGCCGTAGCTGCTCCCACACTGTGGAATGCCCTCCCCCTTTTTATGAAGAATGCAGAGTCTGTTGACATTTTTAAGAAGTCACTGAAAACATATCTATTTCGTTTGTATTTTGAGCTGTGATTTGTCACTTTTAATTGATTGTTTTTTACTTTGTTGTACAGCACTTTGTAACTGTTGTTTTGAAAAGTGCTTTATAAATAAAACTTACTTACTATATAGTTAAAGAACAGAACAGGAATTCATCATAAAGGAAGCAAAAAGGGAAAAGAAAAATATAAAGTGAGGGGAAAAAGGGGGGGATTCAGATTTTACGGGGGCCAGTTTCGAATTGCAGCCTGTGTCATACATGGTAGCTATATTAGCCCAATGTTGCTGTTAGTCTATAAAACCAACTCATTTCACTTGAATAATGTTGATAAAACCACATCGGAGAAACTTTTGGACCTTGTGCGCTCTGTGTGTGTGTGTGTGTGTGTGTGTGTGTGTGTGTGTGTGTGCGTGCGTGCGTGCGTGCGTGTGCATACGTGCGTTCGCGCGGAGAGAGACGCAGAGAGAGAGAGAGAGTCCTGTGTGTGTGTGTGGCATGCAGAGAGAGAGAGAGAGTGAGTCCTGTGTGTGGCATGCAGAGAGAGAGTCCTGTGTGTGTGTGGCATGCAGAGAGAGAGAGAGAGAGAGAGAGAGACCTGTGTGTGGCATGCAGAGAGAGAGAGAGAGAGAGAGAGAGAGAGAGAGAGAGAGAGATAGAGAGAATAAAAACTCCTGTAGGACTCGACTCCTAGTCGGCGACCAATCGTTTAGTGTGAAAGCGAAATGAGTGTTTTAACCCTATAGCCCTTAGCCCCTCCCCCTTGTCCCTACATAATGAGTGTTTTAACCCTATACCCCTCAGCCCTTGCCCCTCCCCCTTGTCCCTACATAATGAGTGTTTTAACCCTATAGCCCTCAGCCCCTCCCCCTTGTCCCTACATAATGAGTGTTTTAACCCTATACCCCTCAGCCCTCCCCCTCCCCCTTGTCCCTACATAATGAGTGTTTTAACCCTATAGCCCTCAGCCCCTCCCCCTTGTCCCTACATAATGAGTGTTTTAACCCTATAGCCCTCAGCCCCTCCCCCTTGTCCCTACATAATGAGTGTTTTAACCCTATACCCCTCAGCCCCTCCCCCTTGTCCCTACATAATGAGTGTTTTAACCCTATACCCCTCAGCCCTGGCCCCTCCCCCTTGTCCCTACATAATGAGTGTCAAGGGGAATTGGAACGTCCCTAAATATTGAACGTCCCTTATTGTAGATATTGTTATACAACCTGTTCTCAGAAAATAGCTGATCCCCATTTGAAGAGATATGCGAGGGACCCCATAGATTTGAAAAATCTAGCAGTGTCACAGACAGCCAGTGTGACATGCATTAGTCCATGGACCCCCATTTGATGGCCTTTCTGTCTCTGGGACCCCCGATTTATATTGTAAAATCAATGTTAATTAACTCTGAGAGTGTACAAACTATCATTTAGCTGGGGACCCCCTGGAACTCTCTCAAGGACCCCTGGGGGTCCCCATAACCCACTTTGGAAACCACTTTCCATAAGCTGTAGATCGGCTATTTTGGGAGACGAGATGGAACGTAAATATAACATTGCTGTGGTTATGATGAAATAAATATATTGTAATTTTGTCTCATCTTGGTAGCCCACCAGAATGCAATTCAGCTAGATATAGCTCATTCTGACACCTGCTCAACAGTTGAACCTGATTCATTGATTATTGTATTAACAGTTTGTATAGAATGGGTACATATATATATATATATATATATCATATACAGGGTTAGAAAAACTATTTACAGTATAGAAAGAAGGGGCTGTGGTCACTGTGTTCATTGTTTTTAATATCTTTAAGAACAGTCATTTTCTATCATGTCCTGTGACAAGTCGTGGTATGCTACAATATGATATGATATGAATGACAATGTTTCAAATTCAACAACATTTAGGACAATGAAAATTATTAAGTTATGTAGGTCTGTCTGTCTGACTGACAGACAGACAGACAGACAGTACTGCGTTCAGGAGTCGACTCTTCGCCGTGCGGCAACGCCTGTGCCGCGTCGCTGCGCGCCCGGTGTGTGTTGGGCTTCACACACACACACACACACACACACACACACATACACACACACCTCCTACTTCCTGTTCTGTCCATCCACCCATCTGCTACTTCCTGTCCATCTACCACTTCCTGTCCGTCCACCTACCATTTCCTACTTCCTGTCCTGTCCATCCATCCATTTCCTATTTCCTGTCCTGTCCATCCATAGTCCTAGACGTGACCTGTTACACTGGCCGGGGCGAGAACTACCGAGGGACGTTTGCCACGACGACCTCTGGAAGAAGCTGTCAGAGCTGGTCGGTCCAGACACCTCACAGCCACCCCTACACGCCCGAGAACCTTACATGCAGGTAAGAACATCCATCCTAACATCTACTGGTCTACAACAGTGATTATGATTATAATAACAACAATAAAAATAATACACATCTACTGGGGCCTATTTCACGAAACTTGGATTAGAGATTAAGCCGGGCTTTAACACATATCCTGGCTTAATATATCCTGGATCAGTGCTTAACCGGTTTCATGAAAGCTGGTTGATCTTGCCAGATTAACTTAACCAGTTAACCTGGATATGTTGAGGCTTGATTCGGTTTCATGAAAGTGATGCTACATAAGTTACCATGGAAACTTATGCTTTGGACTTAGCCTGCTCCGGACCAGGCTAACAGCCAGGTTTAACCTAATCCTGATGTCTTTACTATTCATTAAGCAGTCAAACTGATCACAAACCAATGATGTTTTCCAGATTTATTCAATTATTATGGGTTTATGTTGCCTTATTTGTATCGGTCTGCATTAAAGGACTAATTTAAGCACTATATAAAATCAAATAACCAAAATATATAGGCTGCACAACATCATGACAGCTTGTGAGCTTGTAGATCAGCTGCTTTTGGTGAATGTTCCCCATGATTAGGTTTGCTGTCGTGCAAGTGCACGGTTAAGAATAATTATTATATATATATATATTTTTTTTTTTGTAAAAGTGAAAACCACTAAATATTACAATTACTCATTGTTTTACAACATATTACCATTATAACGTTTCACCCATAGTTCTACATACTT
>NC_137867.1:2314376-2436876 GCF_963924005.1 Protomyctophum bolini
ACAAAAAATAGACTAACATATCAGAGAACAAAGATGCAATGCAAGGAAGGGAAGAAGCCAGCTGGCTTATTTGGAATCCTTTCCTGTAGGAAGAGGTCATTGATTTAAAAGATTAAAAGTTCATAAAGAACAGTAAGTCTACAAGTTGGCAAAGGGGGGCAGCTGTGCAGTAAAGAAATAAAAACACAGACTGCACAAAAAACAGAAATAAACAATACAACAACAAACACACAAAAGAAAATATAACGCATCAAGGTAAAACATGTAATCTACAGAGAGGAAGAAATAAGATATTTCTTTGGATGTTTTTTGAATATTGGCAAGGATAATGAGGATTTAAGTGAATTCATACTGGTTCTAGCTGTTCTTACATTGATAATGGTTCTGTTCTTGCATCCGGTCTCTTAGGGGATTTCGGGCGGACCATTGATGAGGCTTGGTGAGCTGGGGGAGCGCCACATGCGGTGCTGCCGTACCCGGCGTCTACACCAACGTCCTCTGGCTGCATCGTTCACCACGGATCACCATGCAGGACACAGAGTGTTCCTGTGGAGGATGAATATGACTATAATGATAATTCAAGATTTGCCTGATATTTCACTAATTTTCTCTAACTAGTTGCCAAGGTCTTTCCAGCCAGATATCTCATTCCCTCTCTCTCTATCCTGACCTGATTGGCTGAAAATGTGTCACTAATACCTGAAAATGTATTTTCTGTTCATTGGTCCATGCAGGACACAGAGTGTTCTGGAGGGGGTTCCTTGAGGGGGTTCCAGGTGGTCCCCAGCTAAATGATGGAGAGTTGGTAACCAAATGGACCCTAGGCTATAGATCTTTAACTCTTGAGAGTGTAAAATGAAACCACATGGACCCGTATGGGTTCATTTGGATACACACTCAAGAGTTAAAATATTGTTAAACATCTGCATTACTTAATTTACAAGAGGTCTACACAATTAGAGAATGTAGAAGAAGTGTTATTTGCCTGTTATCTCCTATGGTACCACATCAACACAGCATGGAATGGTGGACAAAATCTTATGATAACAAAATATTGAGGCTAAATCTCATAAAATGGTGGTTCCGTGGCTCAAATGCCAAATAAATAATGGACCTTGCTATGAAAAGGGTTGAAAACCACTGCCAATGATTACTGTCACAATATAATGCTTTAACCTTTTAACATTTTTTTTTTAACCAAAGAATATCACACTACCCTTTAGGCCTATATACCTTGAAGTTGTCCCATAATGCATTGTGAAAAGGACAGTTTGTCCTTGGAACTGTTGGGTGAATGACGTAGGTATGGTCTTGAAGTGCCATGAGAAAACTGATTCAGCAATAATGAGTAAATTGACTTGATTGACTGTTTTCTTTTTCTTCAGTAGCCTACTTCATGGAAGCACACATCAACCTACTTGTTCCTCACCTGTCTAACTGATTTGATTGATTGATTATTTTACCCATATAGCAAATCTAGCTAAGAAAATCCATCTGAAAAGCCGCTTCCTCTACTGACATAGATCATAGATCTATAGATCATAGATCACGGTATGAGAACAGAAAGAGGGTCATTCAAGCTACACACATTTTGATCATGGAGATATTTTGCATGCATGCCCCAGACAGCCCTTCTATCACAGTCCGTGTTGGAAAAGTTACTCAAAAACGGTAACATAATGTGACCGTTTCTAAGGCCAAGTCATTGAATTAGCTTCAAATTGACATATTGGTTGTTCAGTTTGACCCGCCAGTTTTGGAGATGGCTTATCGAGAAATGTCCTGCAGAAAACCGAGTTTAGAAAACAGACTTGATGGTTCACTTCTGTGGACTCTAACATTACACCTATAGCTACATGTGTAAGCATTCATTTCATATTTACATGTCGATTTCAGCTCTGACACTTATTTGCTCTAGCAGTGAAGGTTCTGCCTGTGCTATTATTTTTATTATTTTTTTTTTGCATTAAGTTTTTCTCTACTGACCTGAACAGTTAGTATTGCCGCCATGACTGTCTCTGTATCAAACAGAGTCACATTACATATTAGCTATTACTAGTTACTTTTCTAAATAAGTAATATTACTTCCGAATCAGAATCGGAAGCCTTTATTGCCATGACATGTAAACATGTTAGGAGTTTGGTTTTATGGACAGCAGAGTGCAGTTACAACATTAGGACAAAGTGCAAAGCGAAAACAATTTCAAGAATGGCACGCAAAACATTACACTGTGAAACGGTCACAAGGCGACAACTGTGTCCAGTTGCAAACCAATGAAGTTGTTCTCGTGGAGAATGTTGTCACTGATGCAAACTAAAATGCCTTCATCATCTACAAAAAGTTCAGGAACCAGGGAGATTACTTAAGTGATCCGTTGGCGTCATCAAAGATGGGAATATTTCATCTTACAAATGTGAGGGATGAGCTGCATTACACACAAGTGACCAACATTTTGAGAAAATACACACTTCTACCATATCGGGATGGATTTGTGGGATTTCCATTGTTGCACTTGTAAGTAATTTTTGATGACTTTTTTTTTGTCACTTTTTTTTGGTCAATATTTTGAAGTTATTTTTAACAAACTGTTACTTTTTTTCTGTTGCGTGAAAACATTGCATTTTGAACAACTGTATTCCAGTTTATTTTTTTGTAGCCCTGTTGTGATTAAAACATTTTAATTTAGTTAACCAACTGTATTCCATTTTTCACTTCAGACCATGCCGTTTGCTGTGGTCATGTTTGTGGAGGAAGATAAGGTGGCCGTTGTACCACTGTCCTGGTGCACTGAGACAGGGCAGTGTTATTGGCCAACTTACACCTCACAGACCCAAATTAACAGAGCAGTGACTGCACAGGAGGAAGCGGCTGACTCCTGGCCTCTGTTTTCTATTAAAGTGTTAAAGACACGAGGTCAGTGTTTTTCTTTTGAATTTAATATATTCATTGAAGATTTGTAGTTCAACCCTACTTAATTATGCCTCGTCTAAACTTGTAGACACGGAGGTAGAAGCACGACAGTGCCTTCAGCGGGCAGAAGCAGGCTCAGAGATGGAGTCGGACATTGGCGGCAGAAGGAAACGAAAGTAGGTTAACCCATTCAGGGCGGGAACCCCTTTTGCTGTTTTAAGCATTATGTTATACTTAGTGGTGGACATTTGGAATATATTCTAAATGGGTTAATTAAGCTGGGTCAACAATGGCATGGCATTCCTAAAATTATCATCTTTTCTAGACCCAACACGCGCTATGACTCGGATGATGACGCACCACCCAGAAAGACCCACCGGTCCATGGGCAGTAAAGAGAACACACACCGAACCCACACATCCTCCAATCGAGCGCAGGAACTCAAAGAGAAGAGCAGTAATGAATTACTTTATCGATATGCAAATTGAAATGGTAACAAAAACATTTTTTAATTGAATTACAAATTGTATTTGTCTTTAGGAACTCTACCAGTCCATGTGCTGAAGACTGCAGGTGTTGCAGTGTTGAGTCCTAGTGGTGGGTAGTATATTTTTGTGACAATATGTGCTTATCACTCATTATTGCAGTGTTTGAAATGTATACACTCTGTTTTTACAAACTGCCTTAACTTATGTGTTTTAGTGTCTGAATCACCAAACCCCATGGTGCGGCCACCAGTGAACCATGATGGCAGTAGTGATGGTTAGTAATTTTTTGATCTGATTTGTTTATCAATAATCAGTGCTTGGTGTGTGTATATATATATATATATATATATATATATATATATATATATTTTTTTTTATTTTATGTGTTATAGATCATCCAAGTCCCTCTCCACTTGTTCAGAGCAGTGCTGGTTTGTATCTTTTGTAACTCATCCTGAAGGAGATTCTGCAGCAGAATCGTCTTCTGATGAAGGAGGTGACTAGGCTCACAAAAACGGTGGGCACTGTACATCAGGAGATGCTGGAGATGAGAGAAGAAATGAAGGACCTGAGAACTGTTAACTGTGAGTGGACGACTCAATAAAGCATTACACTTGTTGTTGTTAAGCATTGTTATACTTTAGCCATTGAAAAATAGCAGATCTACAAGCTCATAATACAAGCTCATAATACAAGCTCATAATACGTTACGAGCTTGTAGGTAAATGGGTTAAATCCTAAATTGCCTCACCTAAAGTCCAGCTTCATATACACACCGTAAAACAACCCATTAAACCCCCCCCCCCCCCCCCCCCCCCGTAGTTGGACACATGACTGCGATAAAGGAGGATGTCCGTCATCTGAGGGAGATGTCCATGACTTGCGGACAAAGCATGGCCCTACCCACTTGGCTCCACCAGACCACCTTGGGCTCCCCTTGACCAGCATCACCACACTGAATCAGCTCGAGACGAAGCTCGCTGAAGATGACACGGTTGGTGATGGCATCGTAAGTTTTAATTTGCAGACCATGTAATGCTAAATCTATTTATTGTACTTATTTCCATGGTGTTGGATGTTTGTCTTAAAGATATTTTTGGATTTTCATTGTAGGTCTCGCATCTAGCAACAAAGGGTGGGAGGGATGTAAAAGACGCCGTGTACAGAATGATGCCCCTCCTGATGACGGATGCTGTGGCAATGGACATCAATTGGACCGGGTTCAAGAAAACCCGGTTCAAAGAACTGAAACTCAAGGACATTTTGCATAGTAAGTACTGATTATGTGGACTAAAATGAAGTAAATGTACAGTCATTTGTTCAATGTATGACCTTGTTGTTCTGTCATTCCAGGGGCTTTGAGATCTATCGAGAGCTGCAAGGAGGTGACCGAGGCGGCGTTCGAAGACCAGGTGAAGCGGTACCTTAAAGGAGCCCGTGACCGTCACTCGGGAAGAAAACGCACGCCAGGCAGCCCGGCAGCTCAACCGGTGACCCATATATAACAAGTTGTGTCTTTTTAAATATGTTTTTAAAAATGTTTTGAAAATTAAAGATTAGTACCCTCACAAAAACATGCAGTAATCCTGGTCTCTAAACTACCTCCCCCTGGCCAGCCGGGGCGCCTGATGGAGGGGAAAGGAACTGGTTGGAATAACGTGTAAGAAAATTTAAGAAATGTATTAATTGGAAACTAGTATGCAAGAATGAATGACGATTAGGCTGCAGGCAACCTAACCCTAACCCTAACCCCTAACCCTAACCGAGTTTCTGAATGGCGGTGTTTCTGAATGGGGGTCTGTTACCGTAGCAAATGAGCGGTATAACTTTAGGCACCAAACCAAAGCATACAGTTGTATTAGGCAAAGTCAACAGAATACATTTGAAGTCAATACAGTACAGGGGAACAAGGGCTTACTTTGGTCAAGTACACATGGCTGGAGTAGTGGGTAGACTCTTGAGATCTGCAGTTGCTGCATGTTGCCTGTGTGAAGGCTGGAGACTTGGAGAGTGTGGGGTGAGTTGCTGGTTATATGTGTGTTACAGCACCAGCCTAGGGGAACTGGGCTGCAACATGAATGTGATGGATCCCTCTTAAAACCTCTCACATGAACCACCAGCAAACAGGGAGACAGTCTTTCCATGGGTTTTTATTTCGTCTGTAAGGGGGGAAGGAAGTCTGAGCATTAACACACCAAAGAAATCACACTAACTATACTAACCCTAACTAAACTGTCCGGAACCATCAAAAGAAAATGCAATAATACTCTAACTCCTGCTTAACAAAACAAACAACAAACGGGGCCCCAAAGCAAATAACTCCCCCCCCACCCTTACCAAACCCGACTGTTCAGATCATGACATTTGGAGATTATTATGTCATCATAAATACACAAGATAGTGGCACTAAGAGAACAAATGTAGGGAGCACAGAGGGAGTGGTGCGTTTGCTGGGAGTCCACATGGGAGTGAAGCGAGGACCGCCTGGCACTGAACAGAGGTGGCCTTTTATCCTCCTCCACCACCCGCCGAAGACCAATCACTGCCTCCAGGCTCCGAGACACCACCTACTTTCCCAAGCATTCACTTAACTCTCTCACTCTCTGCCCACTTCCACAGATGACACACCTGTCACATCTCACTCTCTCATCAAGCCACCACACCAGGGAAAAGAAGGTTAACACTCTACATATTCCAACCTCATATTACTCGTATAGACCCAGGGTCGTAACAATGTGGCACACCTAAACTGGGATTGGCTAATGAGTTGAGTGGTGTGATGGCAAACAGGTGTCTCATTATGGGTGCAGGGAATGGAGAATGTCCACCAGAGGCTGCCAGTCAGACAGCATACAGATAATTCACAACAATTTTTAAGTCATCTTATTATACAAGTTCTTGTTCCTGCCGTGGCACAACTCCACACTTCAGTTTAGCCACAGTCAATCCCTCTAGACTTGGTAAAGTTGCACTGTAGCCTACTCATGTTCTTTTTCCATCTGCACCAACTCTCTTCACCTAAAATAGCCGATCTACAATAAATGTTTGTACATTGTTTGTATTTCAGTTGTATATTAATTGTATTTCTGTTAAATTGTTAAATATGCTAAAGTGTCTTACATTTATTTAAATTGCCTTTGTACATTATTTTTTTAATAAACAAAACAAAAGGAAGTTTACATTGGTATGGTGCTGCATTATTTCATATAGGCCTAGGTCTACTTCAACAGGGGAAATCTACAAGCTCCCAACATGTCACAGCTTTATTATGTTTCTATAAATATGTGGGAGGGAGGTGAGCATGGGGGAGGATCGAGGGGTGCGGCCCGGGGTCGCAATATATATATGGGGGGGGGGGTGGTGTCATAAGACAGCTCCACGCTGTCCTGCTGCTGCCGTCCGTAGCTGACGTTCGAGTCGCGGGCAGAGAAGCGGGGCGCCGGCTACACGCGCGTCGGCGCGCACGGCCCACGCACGCTGATCAAGAACGACACGCCCACGTCGCGGCACACGCCCGGCGGAGGACACGATCGGCGGCGCGCGTGTACCGCCTCGCGCCGGCGGCGCGCCATGACTTGCTAGCTGGGTGAGACCCTTAGTAGGACTGTGGTTCTCACACGTTTTAGCTAGCTCGTGACCCAAAATATAAATTAGACATTCTCCTGTCATCAACATGTTGGTTTGTGGTGGACATTGTTGTCAAAATTGAATTTCTGCCACAGACACACACAATGAGTGGACAACAAAAATAACAATATTAGCTGATGGTGTTCAAATGAAACCACATGGACCATGCATGTGGTTTGCAAAACAAAGCACTGCATTTTGGTTTAATTCATTAAAGGTTTAGCTATTTTTGGGGATGTTTTTTTGGAAAATGTTTTAAAATAAAACCATAGGGGATATGATAATTATGTCACCGTGCAGATTGCAGATCAGCTCTTTTGGGATGAAGACAGATAGTCACTGACAGTGATGTACTACAGACACTGATGAAGCTAAAAAAGTGCATGTTCGGACCAGGGGGGCAGTCAGACAGATATTTTGTGAAGCCACTAAGGAAATGAAAGTTCATATAATGGCCTGTTGTGGCGCTGTCATTGGGCTCAAAAAAACCCATAGCCCCATAGAAGTCCATGTATTTGGGCCCAACTTCACCTAGACTGTATTACCTTAATAAACATGGTCATGAATACTTTTTTCTTCCAGTCACTAGTTTAAAGTCTCATTTCTAATGTCATAATATTCTTTTTGGATAATTATGGTCCCATTTATAAAAAAAATGACTATAAAGTCGCGCATGTTCTGAGGGGCGTGGCTACCGTTACAGTCTATGAACGGGATCCCCCACCCACTCGAGTCAAAATAAAAACCAACGAAGAAGAAGGGGGGAAGTCCCGCCTCGTTGTCTGGGCCAGCCAATGGCCAGCTGGGCCCAAACGGATCTAGAAAGATGGCGACTTCCATTGCAAGGACTGACAGGCTTCATTTTACGTTCATGTTAGACCCGCGGAACGCTTTGTCCATATTTTTTACAGTCTATGGTTCGGACTAACGGGACTTCGGATCTATGGGTAGTTCCCTGTCGGTGTTGTTTTTACCATGCTAAAGTGCTAATTCGGTTAGCATCAGTCCGTTGGTCAAAGATAAGCAAATAAAAAAATCTGCCAGTTTAAACACGCAATGTTACATGTTTTTAGAGGCGTTGTGTTGCTTTTCTGTGGTCATTAAATACCTGTTGTTGTTACAGTCAGTCCACAGACTCCACACTGGTGTGTTGGCAGGCAGTGAGGCATTTGTAGAAATCCCGTCCATAATTACGTCCAAACTTATAAAACATAAAAATCGGGATGTTGTTGGGACCCCACCGACACATCTATACCGTAATTATTTCATCAAAGTGCCTGTAAATTAATTCCCAAAGTATTATTTTTCTCAACGCAGATTCTCCGGTGTTACAGTTTAACTTGTGCCTGGTTTGTCTGGTTTCCTGGGCTGGCTTTGCGCGTGCATGAGCCGTCTTTCACAGCTGTTTCATGAAGGGGGCGGAGCTATCTTCTATCTTCTCGGAGCTATCTTCTCATTAAATATCCATCCGATTGTTTGTGGAATCTCACTTGTATGAAACAGTGACAACATGCACATCATTCTAACACAGTTAGAATGATGAAAATAAAAAATAAATGAAAATATCTGTGGGAAGTGGGATTCGAACTGTCTTTGGAATTAACCAAATTAACCTGGGAAGCTGTGCGCAATGCATCACACTATGAAGCGCTGACAACTGCTGTAGGAAACAATCTATTTGATCCTATGTGTGTCTGTCCAGGTGTGAACTTGGGAACAGTATAGTCACAGCTAGCATGCCATCTCATCTTGTGACTTAACAAATATAACCACTCCGTTGAACTGATCAATGAATAGCTGTAGAAACAAGTCAATGATGTTGGTATAGTCACATCATGAAACACAAAGGGCCGATTCATACTCCTATTTTACGCTGTTTCGGCGCTGTAGTGCCGAAAATGATTTTGGCTCGTCAGAAATTTTCAGTAGCACCGAAGAGTCGACTTTAGGACGGGGCCCGCCCCCCGAACCTCAAATGACGTCACATTGTAGGCTTAACAGAGCCTATTAAACCGACTTTTATTCGGCTCTAAAATAAGACTATGAATCGGCCCAAACTCTTCTGTGGAGACTGACAAATGCAGAATAGCGTATTAAGCTTTTCATTTGTAAATCTCGAGCAAATAACTGAGTACACTGTGCAGAGCATAAAACAGCACCACCTGCTGTTGTCTAGCAGGCAGTGCAACCTGTCAACTTGTGACTGTGATATGGTATAGTCACACGTGAAACAAACTCTTGCCATTGCAATCAATGAAAATATCCACAGGGAAATAGGAAATACAAGGACAAATAGGCTCTGATAGTGATTTTTTTATTTTTTATTCAAAGTTGTACAATGAGACCATATTCAAACATGGGGGGGACATGGGGAGAGCAACGGACTTGAACTTATGCTTCCTTCATGCCTGAGTGTCCAAGTTGCTCCTTTACACCTGCCAGGGGGGAGTTTCCCCTTTTCTTTGGCTCTTTCTTTTGACTTTAGAATCTGGATTGGATCCCGACCTCCCAATCTCAGGGCAGACACTCTAGAAAGTAAAAGATGATAATAATGGCATGAACAACAGTCGACCAGGGTAAATGATGAAATAGAGTGCCGTGCAAAGAAAAACAGTGCTCCAAATTAGACTATTTAAACATCAAACCAGTAGCATCTGTCAAACGTTACGCCTCCCCATCACCTGTGCATCTTGGACAAGCATATTCCTCCTCTGTGTTGGGGTTTCCAACACATGCCGTGTGGAACCACATTCGACAGATTTGGCATTGAATCTGAAAGAAGAACAATTTCAATGGAAATACATTTTCATAAAAGTTGTATAAATGTAATGCATACGTTTCCATAAAAGATAACATTCAAAGTCCTCATACCCAGATATCAACTGCCTCTCGGTCCATCTCCCCACAACTGCGGCACAGCTCTGACATGTCATCTATTGAAGATATGTCTATTTAATACAGTACATTTAATTGTTTGGTTATGTTGATACAAAGTGATATTGCAGCCTACCAGAGCTGTTAATCAGATGATTTCCAATTTCTTTCCTCATTCTGTTGACCCCCTCTGGGTCAACAGAAAAATGTAGTTGAGTTGTCTGCAACTGCAGAATCAGCTCAGCAGCCTACAAAGAATGTATTATTTCAGTGAGATTTAAATGTACATGTGAATTAACATACCTTCATAATAGGGTTACTTTTTTATATAAATTTACTATTATAGGGTTCATACAAGGTTCATGAGAATACACTGATCTCACACTGTAAGTTGCTCTGTTAGAGCGTCTGATAAATGCCTAATTTGGAGTTGGAATCATCTTACTTTGCAGACTAACACCCCACAGGAAGATGAGTCCATCTGGCGTGGGTGATGGGGTGTGACGCATGTCCATCTTGAAATGTTGAATTTTCTCTGCCTCATGAAGGCTCTAAAAGCACGAGGAGAAATCATTAAGTGTTGATCTACTTTTCACAATGATTTGTGGTGCAACTAAATCCATCCATACTTGGACAATGGACAATACCTACATACCGTAAATCCTCTTTTAGGAACCCGGGCTATTATTTGTCTCAACCGATCCCTATACCGGGCTTTTATTGGAAGGAGGCAGCTATAAGAAGGAGGAATTTTATTTCTAATTTTCAAACTGATGATAATGAACAAATCACATTTTGGGTCAGTTAGAACACAGTAAAATGTATTGGGCTCATAGCCTATTGAAACCAAGTCCTCGTGAAATATTGAACAGTGCAGTTGCAGGTGCTCAATGGTCATTTTAACTGTTTTTCCATTATTGGCATATTGCCTATGGTAAATACCATAATAACATCAACACATCAATTTAACTTGAATAAACAATGTAATTTGAAGCTACCGGTATATGATTCCCTGCTTTCATATGACATGAAACAAATAAAAATGCAATGGCAGTCCCTCAGTCAAATCTGGTCACATTCAATATACCGGTATATAACTTCAACTGAGATAGACTACCACAGTACTGTGGTAAAGGCCTACAGTTAGGCTACTGACAAGTTCAGATGCAAATAATAACATAAAAATATAATGTATGATAGGCTATTTCATATACCGGTAATATCAAATCAGAACAGTGCAATACTGCAGTGCTTCATTCAACGGGAGGGAGAGAGAGAGAGAGAGAGAGAGAGAGACGTGTTAGAGAGAGCGTCTCTCTCTAACGCGCGCGCGCAGAGAACGTCTGAGAGAGAGAGGGAGAGAGAAAGAAAGACGTGTTAGAGAGAGCGTCTCTCTGCGCGCGCGCGAGAGAGAGAGAGAGAGACACGTAGAGAACGTCTGAGAGAGAGAGAGTTGTTGCTAACGGGGTCCCGTTAGCAACAAGCTAACGGGGTCCCGTTAGCAACAAGCTAACAGCATACCGGTGGTAGGCTACGTTCGTTCCATAAAATGAGAGATCCAAAAGGCGCATGGGGCTGCGCCAGGCTGCAAAACTCCCCATGCGCTCATTGATCTGCCGTTTATAGAACCAACGTGCGTTGCATGAAGGGCAGATCTGTGGGGGCTCTCTCCCGAAGCTATTAACTTTGTTGTTGTATTGTGTGCGAGCCGAGCACCGAGGCCACGGCATCTGGACAGTGGACGCTGACGTGACAGGCAGGCACAGCCAGCCAGAGCAGCGAAAGTAACAGATACGGCACTTGGAGAAAAAAAACAACACAAAAAACTCCGGCTCATAAAAGCAGGCCGGAATTTATTTACTTAATTCAACGTCATCACCGGTGATTAATAGGGGCCCGGTAATTAATAGAAAGGGGGCGTTTACTGGAGGATTTACGGTAAGCAAACTATTCATAGCACTTGAAATCATTGCATTACATACGTAATGTTGGATTGGCGTACCTGGTGGAATTTTCACAGTGTTTCAGCTGCTCCTGTGTGGCTCCAAATGGGTCAAAGAATACGACCGCATGAGTCCTTGGATACATCACCTTTAAGAACAAATGTGATTAAGATTGTGTCATGTAGCCTACATGTAGCCTCAAGTGGTGGTAAATATAATGCTGGGTATTTGGACAAAATAGGCTACATACAACAAGAGTCCAGTACGTGGTTCCCTTTACAGACAGCTCCAATCAAGGAGTCATACTCCGTCACGTCCACCTGCATGCATATAATCATTCCATTTGTTAAGATGGACTAAGCATCATTCGTTTGTAAGCATTAAGCATAACTATGGTCCTTCTTACCTTTTTTAGTGTCTTACACTTTCCCTCCAAAATGGAGGTCATGGTAAAAGAATCCACCATTAACGTCTTGGTGGGGGCCTTCTGGACCAGAGACCAAATGTATGCATTTATGACCTGCAGTGCACACACAAACATTACTTGGGGCAACTTCAATCATTCATTATACTGTTTTTCACTGAGGCAACAGCTGAGGCCATTTCATGAAAAAGAAGAAAGTTATACCTCACTCTCCAACCACTGGTTTGGTATCAATCTTTTGATGTCCATGGTTAATAATTTGTATGGTCCAATTTTGGACCACACCACTTCGCACTGTCCCCTGCAGATGTCATCAATGACTGGAAATAAACATAATTTGAGTCATTTGTACATAGTACAATCTAACAGCAGAATAGTTAATATCACATATTGGAAGGTAAATACCATTGGTCTGGATGGGGTCAGTTGGGTTGTGGGTCGGCGGAAGGAGGTCGTGTGGTGAGGAGACTGGTGAGGGAGCAAGGGGGGCAGGGGAAGGGGACTCTGCAGGAATGAAAGGTGGAAGTGGATGGGTAGAAGAGGAACACAAAGCCAGAGGAGAAGGGCAACCAAGCTTCTGCAACTTGGCTGGAATCCTTTCCTCTGGCTCGATGTAACGTGTTATCTGGTCAAAATTGGCAACTCGGGTGCCCAGTTCGTGGACCAGAATGACACTCTTCTCTTCGATTGACTCTATTTGCATAGGACCCAGCATGTCACTCTCCATCTTCCCTCCCTTGCGCCCCTCCTGCACCATATTTCTTATCAGGACAGTCCCCAACCCTAAAATGGTCATCCACACCGTGCAGAAGTTTCCGCTTACGGATTTTATCCTGGGACTTCTGCACGTTGTGGATGACCTTTTTGTACACCTCCCCCTGCTCCTTCAGTCCCTCACTCATCACCTCCTTCTCTGCCAATCCCTCTACCTTCTCATGTGTTATCTACAAGTACAGAAATGCAAGTGTTAAATCTAATTTATTAGATTAGGCAAATGATGACCACCACCTCTAACCACCTGTAAGAATTAGAGCCTCTAACCTTGTATGTGTCGGCCACCTCTGAAGGGTATCTGGCCTCCCTCCCAAACATGAGTTGGAACGGTGTGAACCTTGTGGTCAATTGTTTTTTGGTTCTCAGGCCAATTCTGAGGGCTTTCAGAAGCTATTTTATTGAGAGACCTGAAAATGTCATGTCATGTAGAGGACATTTAACATTGCTAATTAACATATGTGTATTGATATAGCTGCATATTTTAACCAATATAACTTGCCTTTGGATGGTGCCATTCATTCGTTCCACAAGCCCATTGGTCTGGGGGTGGTACGGCGTACAGAAGCTCCTCTCAATCCCCAGGGATTTACAGAGCTCTGTGTTGAGCTGTAATTTTAATGGGTGTGAAAACAAAGTGAGGAGCAGTCATACGATAAAAAAAAATATATATATATTTTTTTTTAAATTTAAAAAGAAATATATAATAATAATACAGTAGGCTACTGTATACTGTACCTTATTTTTAAATTCGGTACCATTATCTGTCAGCAGCCTTTGAGGTACACCAAATGTATACACAAAATCTAATACACACTCAATTACCTCCTCTGCTTTTTTGCTCTTAAGAGGGTAGGCCTCTGCCCACTTTGTGAAATAATCCATGATGACACAGACATACAGATTACCCCCCTCTGTTTTGAGAGTTTCAGCAGGTCCATTCCCACCAGCTCGAATGGTTGTTCCACCTGAAAGACATGTTTTGACTTGAGATAATATTTTTTGGGTGTATACATGAACACTTAGTTTAACAATATATATATATATATATATATATATATATATTAAAAAATATATATAGCACCTTTATCGGATTATATTGGCATTTCTCCTTTAAATTGGAGGTACGCTTCTGGCATTCAGGACACTGTTGGATCTGAAGGAAGAGAGTGCGAAATCATTTTATAAATTAATTTAAGAAAGACAATAGTTCAATAAAGGAAAGCATTGACTGTAAATATGAGTTGACTTTAGTTCCCTACCCATTTACTAATGTCCTTTTGCATGCCAGGCCAGAAATAGCGCGCAATGATGGCAGCGTGGGTTTTCTCAGCACCGCAGTGGGCACCCATATCGCTGGTGTGAAACTCTTAAAAAATGGCACTAGCCTCCTTTGCCGATGTAACTACCTTGGCCCAATGTTGCAGCAACCCCTTTGCCCTCCTCCGACATAGGTACCACAACTCTCCATCTGGGTCAGAGAGTTAATCTCATGAGTTGAAGAGAGCACATGGGATAAGGCATTGGGGGATGATATTGAATTGTACACAATTGCTTACCTATAATTCTATGATTGTTGGCTCTTCTTTTGATACAGAATCGCTTCTTCTTGTCAGCTCCTTCTGGAAAATTCCCATGGACCATGAAGTCCATGAGCTCCTTGACTAAATTCGGCTCCATTGTCTAATAAAACCTAACTAAACTAAACTGACAAACAAACAAACAAACACAACTAGGCTATACTTACAAGTTACACTTACTATACTTACTTACTTACTTACTTACTTATTCTGCTTTGCTATACCACACAATTCTTATAGGCTTCAAAAAGTACTTCAAGATGTTTGTCAACTCAAGATCTCAAGATTGAGCCCTCAGTACATTTCCTTTTTTATACACAGGTGGTCAACATTGATTGATTGATTGATTGATTGAAATTTATTAACAGTTTAGAGACATACAAATAGACACTTCTATATAGTTAAAGAACAGAACAGGAATTCATCATAAAGGAAGCCTTGCCAATGCCATGTAGGTCTAATTGACTGGTTAGAAAACAACATTAATCCACAACTGAACAGGTGTAACTATTGACAGCCTATTCTGCATTTGTCAGACTTAACACAAGAGTTTGTGTTTCATATGGTGTTACAAAACCATATGTCTAGGGGTAAAAGGTAATGTAAGATAGATAGGAGAAACGGAAACCAAGGCCTTAATGCAAGTATTTATTCAGTAGTATAGTGAATAAATATAATAATTAACAATAGTACAAATAAATGGCTCTTCAACTTCAAATTAAATACAAACTCGGATTACCAAAACAAAACTATAGCACGTTATACCTTTCCGAAGGGAATAACGGCTAACAACACAAAGGTTCAACTTCACAAACTAAAGAACAAACGAAAACAGTTGGCATAATGTAGCAGTACGGCGGATGGGGGAAAGACCTTAGAAGTGTTTCCCCAGCGCCGGGCTGGGCATGAATGGGCTTAGTAGTGTGGGAGCTACGGCCGTTCGCTCCCTCACGTGACCGTCAGCCAATCAGGGAGGTTGATCAGACCTCCATGGTCATGACCGACAGGGTTAAGCCAGACACACAGCTGATGACAATCAGTCTGTCTGAAGACCCATTAGTATACTCTGCATGGGAGGAGAGTTAGTCTAATACAGGTTCATAACAACTGCTGCACAGATATAGATATATATATATATTAGAAGACATCTAGGCCTAAGAAAATCCACATACATATATATATACTATAACAATATACCACCATATAAATATATATATACTATTAGCAATAAACATATATATATATATTTATAATCCAAAATAACACTCATAAATCATAACACTCATAATTAATCATAACCACACACGACCATAGTCGTGACACCCCCCTTCCCGAAAAGAAGTTATATCCCCAAATAACTTCTTCTCAAAGAAGAGAGCACCTTAAACCCGGGAAAGGGCATCCGCAAGGACATTGTCCGTCCCCTTCTTGTGGCGAATGTCCACTTCAAAGTCCTGTAGCATCAAGGACCATCTCATCAGTCTTTGATTTGAAGCCTCGTCATCAAACTTTTTCGATTGTGCGCGAGTCACCGCACAACCCGGAAACACAGTGGGTGGGGCTCCCAGCACAGGCATAGCTACGTTAGCCACAGGCTTTTCAACCACTTCTAGCGACGCAAACACTTTTTCCCCAGCTATGTCGTTGCCAAGAATCATCCCCACACCTTCAATACACATTTCCATTTCCATTCTCTTCCTGCTGCTTATGTTGTACTTTAGGGCAACGAGAAACCAAATGGCCCACTTCATGACAGTAAAAGCAAGCACGATTGTCAGGCGCTGCACTTGCGCCCCTCGGTGGACTTTTCGGCTGTGACAATTTGTGCTGTTTTTCCTGCATGTTAAACAGACCCTCCCCGCTACGCACCGGAGAAACACCAGACCGGTGCGTCAGATCATATTCATCGGCCCTCACAGAGGCTTTAGCAATTGAGTTAATCTTTTGTTCCTCAAGATAAACAACAATACGATCTGGGATACATGATTTGAAATCTTCCATCACTATCAGCTCAGTAAGCTGCTCAAAAGTGTGTACGTTGCTCGCCTTACACCATTTCTTAAACAATGTGGCTTTTTCACGGCCAAATTCCACAAACGTTTGAGTAGAGGATTTTTGAGCGGCCCTATATTTTTGCCTATAATGTTCAGGCACCATTTCGAAACCGCTAAGGATAGCCGCCTTTACGACATCATAACATAGGCTCTCATCCACCGTGAGTGCGCTACAGATATCCTGTGCTCTACCTGTCAACTTACATTGGAGTAGCAAACTCCAGAATTCCCTGGGCCACTTAACAGCACCAGCAATTCGTTCAAAAGCACAAAAGTAGTTATCCAACTCACCCTCCTTGAACGCAGGTACCAATGCGATTTGTTTGCTTATGTCGAACGCTGCCACTCCTCTGGAACCTGGGGATGACCCGTGTTGCTGCTGGGAGGCGGGCGCCCCTGCGGACGCCTCGTCGGGGTAGGTCTGGCCTCGCAGGCGTGCCATGTCGAGCTCATGTCTCTGACGCTCTAGTTTGCACTCCTCGCTCTTCAGCGCTGTTCGTGCTATTTCCAGCTCAAGCTCCCGGAGGCGCAGAACCCCCCCTATGTCCTGAGGACTCCCCCCAGTGCCCCGTGGGTCATCATGTGGGGCCTGAGCAGACGGGTCCCCCGCGGGATCCTCGCCCTGCTCTAACACACCCGTAGTGTCAGACTGATTGGCCCCACTGGAACTCGGTTCTGCGACAATGAGTGATACGTCTCCCGCCTCACTCTCATCCGACAGCATCGTAATGACTCCCTGTGAAAGCAACTGCCGTGAGACAGCTGCGAAAATCGCCTCTTTCTTTTTGGTACCGTGCGGTAAAGGAACGTTAAATTGTCTGGCAATACTGTACAATTCCCAATATGAGCACTGTTGTAGCTCCTCAAGCGACAGGACATCCGTACTAGCACCCTGGTCATCAGAGGCCATACCACCGCAACAAAATCTGTTACTCAAACTGGTGCGAGCAACATACTCACCATTAATACTCCCCAATCCGTCTACCACCAAAAGCAATACTAGCAAAACAAAAAACATAACCAACTGAACAACTGAATCCTTAATTTGTTTTTTGAAACGGACGGGCTCCCAAATATGTTACAAAACCATATGTCTAGGGGTAAAAGGTAATGTAAGATAGATAGGAGAAACGGAAACCAAGGCCTTAATGCAAGTATTTATTCAGTAGTATAGTGAATAAATATAATAATTAACAATAGTACAAATAAATGGCTCTTCAACT
Source organism: Protomyctophum bolini (assembly GCF_963924005.1). Lineage (NCBI taxonomy): Eukaryota > Metazoa > Chordata > Actinopteri > Myctophiformes > Myctophidae > Protomyctophum > Protomyctophum bolini. The sequence goes on from NC_137867.1 coordinate 2,332,272, forward strand.
TCAAATTAAATACAAACTCGGATTACCAAAACAAAACTATAGCACGTTATACCTTTCCGAAGGGAATAACGGCTAACAACACAAAGGTTCAACTTCACAAACTAAAGAACAAACGAAAACAGTTGGCATAATGTAGCAGTACGGCGGATGGGGGAAAGACCTTAGAAGTGTTTCCCCAGCGCCGGGCTGGGCATGAATGGGCTTAGTAGTGTGGGAGCTACGGCCGTTCGCTCCCTCACGTGACCGTCAGCCAATCAGGGAGGTTGATCAGACCTCCATGGTCATGACCGACAGGGTTAAGCCAGACACACAGCTGATGACAATCAGTCTGTCTGAAGACCCATTAGTATACTCTGCATGGGAGGAGAGTTAGTCTAATACAGGTTCATAACAACTGCTGCACAGATATAGATATATATATATATTAGAAGACATCTAGGCCTAAGATAATCCACATACATATATATATACTATAACAATATACCACCATATAAATATATATATACTATTAGCAATAAACATATATATATATATTTATAATCCAAAATAAGTTGACATGTTGCACTGCCTGCTAGACAACAGCAGGTGGTGCTGTTTTATGCTCTGCACAGTGTACTCAGTTATTTGCTCGAGATTTACAAATTAAAATATTAATACGCTATTCTGCATTTGTCAGTCTCCACAGAAGAGTTTGGGCCGATTCATACTCCTATTTTAGAGCCGAATAAAAGTCTGTTTAATAGGCTCTGTTAAGCCTACAATGTGACGTCATTTGAGGTTCGGGGGGCGGGCCCCGTCCTAAAGTCGTCTCTTCGGTGCTACTGAAAATTTCTGACGAGCCGAAATCATTTTCGGCACTACAGCGCCGAAACAGCGTAAAATAGGAGTATGAATCGGCCCTTTGTGTTTCATGATGTGACTATACCAACATCATTGACTTGTTTCTACAGCTATTCATTGATCAGTTCAACGGAGTGGTTATATTTGTTAAAAAACCAGAGTCACAAGATGAGATGGCATGCTAGCTGTGACTATACTGTTCCCAAGTTCACACCTGGACAGACACACATAGGATCAAATAGATCGTTTCCTACAGCAGTTGTCAGCGCATCATAGTGTGATGCGTTGCGCACAGCTTCTCAGGTTATTTTGGTTAATTCTAAAGACGGTTCGAATCCCACTTCTTACAGATATTTTCATTTATTTATTTTTTCATCATTTTAACTGTGTTTTATAAGTGCATGTTGTCACTGTTTCATACAAGTGAGATTCCACAAACAATCGGATGGATATTTAATGAGAAGATAGCTCCGAGAAGATAGAAGATAGCTCCGCCCCTTCATGAAACAGCTGTGAAAGACGGCTCATGCACGCGCAAAGCCAGCCCAGGCTTTTCGTCCGAGCATACTCTGTAATGATCGTCTCTCCTCCAGGTATGTCCCCCAGAAAGTATTAAATCATCTAAGGTGGAGGGAAATAAGGGGGATAGACAGTAATATTTTAAGCACTGGCCACACAGGCCACCAAGCCCCTAAATTTAATGTCAAAGTATATTTAAAGTGACCAAAATGTAAACCATGACGTGATAATTATGTCATAGAAATGGAATATTAAAATGGCCACTGAAAATGTGATGTAGAATAATAATAGCTCAAATGTATATGGCACTTCTCTTAATACCCAAAGCGCCTTACATAAAAGACTAATATGTGGAAAATCGACAGCCCTGCAGCTTCTGATTAACTTGCAGGGAAAACAAAGCATGTTGTTGCATAGGGCAGTGGTTCTCAACCTCTTCAGGCGGGGAACCACAAAATAATCACATTTGAACTAGGGACCACCACCCTAGAAGCACCTGGAATTGTTCAGTTGAGATATTACGTTTAGTTTATTCAAATTGTGAAAACAGCCGATCTACAAGCTCACACCGCCTCACACTGCGAGGCGGTGTGAGCTTGTAGATCTGCTATTTTCACGTTTCCCCACACTCTTATATTATTTGACAATTTGACCAATGTTTCACCAGTTTTTATAGTATAGTATAATTTGTTGATGACTTTTGATGCAGTAGTTTATTACTCTTTCTTTGAGGTATTACAAGTGTTGAAAGTCCCAATAAATGGTCACTTCACTGTCATCTGGGACCCTCCATAAAAATAGGTGGGGTCCCGACCCACATGTTGAGAACCACTGGCATAGGGCATGCCAAAATGTTTCACTTACCACACAACAAAATGTATTTGTTATGCCCTTCATAATGAATGGATTTCTGCCGGTCTAATATCATTTGTGCAAATGGTGCGTTACAATTAGAAACTAAATATATAAAAGCACTTTCTACTGTACATGTAGGCCAGTGGTTCCCAAACATTTTCATGTCATGGACCCCCCCCCAAAATGACAGCCCCCATACCCCCATTTTAAAAGATATGCCAGGGCTATGCCACGGCTCTAGCAGTGCTTTTCAACCATTTTTATTTCAAGGAACCCCAATTTGACATGCATTTGTCTACGGACCCCCATTTAATAGCATTTCTATCTCTTAGACCCCCAGTTCAATTAACACCAATGTTAATTTAACTCTGAGAGTGTATTACAAATGGACCCTAAATGGAACTGTTGTGATATACAACATGCTGTCTACTGATACTTGGTACTTGTACGTGCAATGTACTTATATGTATGGTGTACTGCCTGCCTGAATGGTAACATACTGTGGAGCTGTGTTAGAGCACGCTGAAGGCAGTGATTGTGATGTCTAGTCTGTGACGTCATTAGGACATGACGTATCCAAGCTATATATATGCTGCTGTAAGTGTAATAAACCTTGTGAACAAATTAATGTGACCATGTCTCCGTGTAATGTTAATCTCTTCTCCCGGGCCGGCCTGTCTGTCTGTCCGCCGCCGAACCATGGAACTGCCAACCGGGTCGTCACAAACCAGAACCAGAAGGGTCCAATACGTAGAACAGTTAATCGTAACAGGAACCAATTAGACCGAGAGGCTAAATGTAATCAAATGGTGAATAAAGAATGGTCCTTCATATGAAAAGGGTTGAAAACCACTGGTGTAATTAACAAACCAGCATATGTACTGGGTTAGTGCATTACATGAGTTTCATAATATGGCTGTGCTAAGTAAAACGTTTTTTATCCAAATGCTTCAAGTGCAGTAAATGACCATAGAAATATGCACAAGGTTTTTCCAATCAAAAATACCGTTCTTCAAAAATCGTTCTTAACACATAATCCTAAAATAAAGAATGATTTGAGGCCAAAAAGTCTACCTTCATTGCAACAGAAATAACCACCAGATTAAACTTGACCACAAAACCCCTCAAATGAACACAGACTCACCAAAAACGATCTCAAATTAAAATAATAACTTCACCAACAACACTAGTGCAGTGTATGACTGTTTAGTGTAGTACAAACCTGTTCAAATAGGACGACGATGTCCCCCATCTAATGTTAGCTAAACGCTAACGTTAGCATATTGCTAACAGTAATGCAGCTGCATAGCAATAGTATAATAATGATGCACCTCGCGGTTGTTAACATATTTTCCTTAATGTGGGTCTTTATATAGTTCTCGTTCTGTAACATACCTTTTCGCTACAGCCTGAAGGGGTTTATTCCATTTAGTTCGGACGTTAACTTGTGTTGTTTATTCTACAATTCTGCAGTGTTTCTCCTGTGACTGTTTTTCATTTCAAATGCTGGTCCGTTGGTGACGTCAGACCACGCGTCAGACGCTCTGGGTGATATTTCCGGTTTGTTGTCCAATGGCGTTCGAGATTCGGTCCATAGAGGCGGGCCAATTGCTGAGCGAGATAGTTTTATTATATATTATTAAATAAAAATGCATATGCCTACAGGTCCTAAGCCTAATTCACCGTTTTAATTTATTCCAAAATGTTAAAAATATAATAAATATAAAGGTATGCTTTGGAAATTGGTTATTTCAGCATGCAGAACATTATCTGACAAAATGACTGGATTACATTTGTAGCATTTCTAGAAAAAAATGTTTTTCATTTATAAAATATAAATATAAAATCTAATATGAAATATAAAATGGGGGGGGGGGGGGGGATCACACACGTGTGAAGTGAGGGGCGCTCTGTTATTCATCATACATCCTCTGAGTCTCATTCTGGCCAATCACAATTTGCGTCCTAACTTAAAATATAAATATAAAATCTAATATGAAATATAAAATGGGGGAGAGAGAAATCACAGATGTGTGAAATGAGGGGCGCTCTGTTATAATCATATGTCATCATACATCCTCTGTGTCTCATTCTGGCCAATCACAATTTGCGTCCTCACTTTTGTCTTCAATGTTTGTGTTTACACAGATCTTGAAAAGAAAATAATATTTATTTATTTATTTTATGCCCATATATAAAGATCTCCTATCTGTCAGTTCTTGTACCTTTTATGTCCATGGAGAGCCCATATTGTCATGCCCATAGATGTGCTGTAGAGGGGGATATGATGTCGTTATTGTGACTGTAGGTCACAGATTACTGTGAAAACCTGCAAAACCTGTCAGTCAGTCTGTCCGTCCGTCTGTCACACTTTGTGACACACTCCATATATGGCCTTCAGTTTGTCACGCCTCGTGACACGCAGTCGTTCCATATATGGCCGTCTCCATATTTGAATGAAGATCACGACACTCACCTCATCAAACCCTGGATAGCCATACAGCCATACTCCATATATGGAGCTGACCTGTTCTGACATTCCATATCCGTCACCTTATTAAACTTTGCCGAAAATGAGTTTTTGGCCTAAATCACCTCCTGGCCACCTCTGGTAAAATCACCCAAGCCCTAACGTAAAATGCCTTCCTGTTACACCCTATTAAAACAATGGCCTATGTCAAGAGGGAGACTAAGGCCATTTTATTTTGCCTAAGTCATAATAAAATGTGACTTAGACCTTTAAAAATGGGACTGAATGGGACTGAATGGGAGGTACTGTTACTATGGGACTGATACTATGGGAGTGCATGGGACTGAATGGGGTGAATGGGAGGTACTGTTACTATGGGACTGATACAATGGGAGTGCATGGGACTGAATGGAGTGAATGGGAGGTATTGTTACTATGGGACTGATACTATGGGAGTGCATGGGAGGTACTGTTACTATGCTGATACTATGGGAGTGCATGGGACTGAATGGAGTGAATGGGAGGTACTGTTACTATGGGACTGATACTATGGGAGTGAATGGGACTGAATGGGAGTGAAAGGGAGGTACTGTTACTAACAGTACCCGGCCAGGAGACAACCCACAGAGCCTAGTCCCTCCATGTACCTCCCAGCCCTGGCAGAGTAGTTCTGGAGTAGTTCCAACGGATTGTGTGCCCCTGGTTTTTCCCTAGTGGGACTGATTGAGGGTAGCTACTGGGACGTAAGTCGGGACTTGATCACTCCCGGCTGGGTCGCCTGACTGAGGGGTATGATGTTGAGAGACCCGAAACCCAGTTGACCTCAGGATACATCACTGAGGATACGTCCCAGGTGCATCTATGCAATGTTTTTTAGTTATAGTTCTTCTATTTATAGTGACTCATAGGAATAGACTATGTGACAACCAGGTATAGTCTGGTGACCACCGGAGAGACGGGTGACAGCCGGAATGTAGACGGCACCAGGGTGAGCAGTATGGGTTAGCGCCCCAGCCTGTGTCCTCCGTGAGGAGGAAGCCCAACAACCCTCGGTGAGGCCTTTGGAAGGGCCATGCAAGCAGCAAGCGGAACCGCAGCACCATGACCCTGCGGAACCATTGCCCACCACTCCTGAATGAACTGTCTGGTGCTGGGACTCTGGTGCAACGCACAGGTCCTCGCTCTACTCCTGGTGAGAGCAGGAGTGGACCTGGTGAGACGTAGGAGGGGCCTAGTCCCTCCATGTGCCAGAAGTGTACCTCCCAGCCCTGGCAGAGTAGTTCTGGAATAGTTCCAACGGATTGTGTGATTCTGGTTTTTCCCAGTGGGACTAATTGAGGGTAGCTACTGGGACGTAAGTCGGGACTTGATCACTCCCGGCTGGGTCGCCTGAGTGAGGGGTATGATGTTGAGAGACCCGAAACCCCGTTGACCTCAGGATACATCACTGAGGATACGTCCCAGGTGCATCCATGCAATGTTTTTTTTTGTTATGGGACTGATACTATGGGAGTGCATGGGACTGAATGGGAGTGAATGGGAGGCACTGTTACTATGGGACTGAGAGTGCATGGGACTGAATGGGAGTGACTGGGAGTGAATAGGAGGTACTGTTACTATGGGACTGATACTATGGGAGTGACTGTTACTATGGGACTGATACTATGGGAGTGAATGGGACTGAATGGGAGTGAAAGGGAGGTACTGTTACTATGGGACTGATACTATGGGAGTGCATGGGACTGAATGGGAGGTATTGTTACTATGGGACTGATACTATGGGAATGAATGGGAATGAATGGGAGTGAATGGGAGTGAATGGGAGGTACTGTTACTATGGGACTGGTACTATGGGAGTGAATGGGAGTGAATGGGGGGGGTACTGTTACTATGTGACTGAATGGGAGTGAATAAAAGTGAATGGGAGTGAGTGGGACTGAATGGGAGGTACTGTTACTATGGGACTGTCACTCCCATTCATCCCATTCAGTCCCATTCAGTCCCATTCACTCCCATAGTATCAGTCCCATAGTAACAGTACCTCCCATTCAGTCTCATTCACTCCCATTCACTCCAAATTCACTCCCATTCACAGTCAAATGTCTTTGTGCTCTGATATTATTTTAAACACTCTGTGACTGACCCTAAACCATGGTCAAGGCATATTTATAAAGCAGTGTTGGCAGTGGTGGCATTTGAGGCGACAACTCCATAAAGGCATAAACTACATGTATTTGCCATCAATAGGAAACATCATGAAATCGGAACGATAGCAGATTGATGTTGTGGTTAGTAAGTGCTGAGAACTAGAATACATGATTTGCCAATAGAGATAGCAGAGGATGGTTTCGATCCTTCGACCTCTGGGTTATGGGCCCAGCACGCTTCCGCTGCGCCACTCTGCTCTGAGCTGTTATTCAAGATGGAAATGGAACCTACAATCTCTATAGATTAGGTATTTATGCAGTGCAAATTGTTAGCCAAATGTACAGAATGTATAGTCAAGTGAAAGCTGAGTGTAGACATCCATTACGAGCAAACTGATATTACGGTGAATTCATCTCCAGAGATTAGTGACTTTCTTTATCGCCCCCCTAGTGGCCAAAAAGTCTAGGAACTCAGATTAGTTCCTTTCTGACTTAGCTATTGGGCATCTGCAGAAGACCCAGAGATGTGAAACCAAAGTTTCCACATTTGTGGCAGTGGTGGGATTTGAACCCACACATCCAGAGAGACTGGAGCCTAAATCCAGCGCCTTAGACCACTCGGACACACTACCTGGTAACACTGTGTTCAACTCAACTCAAAGCAGGCAAAGCAGACAAGGCCACAATTGAGGTTGTCAGGAAATGTGATTGGTGTTCCCAGAGTTAAACTCTTCAAAAGGAATGGTAGGTCATCTACAGCCTTGGCAGAGGATGGATTATGTCCACAGGCACAGAATATGCCTCTTGTGGTAACTCGCCAGTGGAGTGAGCTAGTGTTGAAGTTTCGGTATTGGAATTTGGCACCTAAAACCTCAACTGGCAGCAGTGGGATTCGAACGCACGTCTCCAGGGGAGACTGCGACCTGAACTCAGCGCCTTAGACCGCTCGGCCACGCTACCACAATCGGTGAAGAAGTACTTAATAGTTAATAGTTTGTTAATGACTTTCAATACAAGCCATGTTTCCAACTCATCCTACTTTTCTATTGTTTGTGAAGTGAGTCGTAAATAATGATATAAATAGCTTGTTCACTCTAATACATGTGTATAAGGCATATTTATAAAGCAGTGTTGGCAGTGGTGGCATTTGAGGCGACAACTCCATAAAGACATAAACTACATGTATTTGCCATCAATAGGAAACATCATGAAATCGGAACGATAGCAGATTGATGTTGAGGTTATTAAGTGCTGAGAACTAGAATACATGATTTGCCAATAGAGATAGCAGAGGATGGTTTCGATCCATCTACCTCTGGGTTATGGGCCCAGCACGCTTCCGCTGTGCCACTCTGCTCTGAGCTATTATGCAAGATGGAAATGGAACCTACAATCTCTATAGATATGGTATTTATGCAGTGCATATTGTTAGCCAAATGTACAGAATGTATAGTCAAGTGAAACCTGAGGGTAGACATCCATTACGAGCAAACTGATATTACGGTGAATTCATCTCCAGAGATTAGTGACTTTCTTTCTCGCCCCCCTAGTGGCCAAAAGGTCTGGGAACTCAGATTAGTTCCTTTCTGACTTAGCTATTGGGCATCTGCAGAAGTCCCAGACATGTGAAACCAAAGTTTGCACATTTGTGGCAGTGGTGGGATTTGAACCCACGCCTCCAGGGAGACTGGAGCCTAAATCCAGCGCCTTAGACCACTCGGCGACACTACCTGGTAACACTGTTTTCAACTCAACTCAAAGCAGGCAAAGCAGACAAGGCCACAATTGAGGTTGTCAGGAAATGTGATTGGTGTTCCCAGAGTTAAACTCTTCAAAAGGAATGGTAGGTCATCTACAGACTTGGCAGAGGATGGATTATGTCCACAGGCACAGAACATGCCTCTTGTGGTAACTCGCCAGTGGAGTGAGCTAGTGTTGAAGTTTCGGTATTGGATTTTGGCACCTAAAACCTCAACTGGCAGCAGTAGGATTCGAACCCACGTCTCCAGGGGAGACTGCTACCTGAACGGAGCGCCTTAGACCGCTCGGCCACGCTACCACAATCGGTGAAGAAGTACTTAATAGTTAATAGTTTGTTAATGACTTTCAATACAAGCCATGTTTCCAACTCATCCTACTTTTCTATTGTTTGTGAAGTGAGTCGTAAATCATGATTTAAATAGCTTGTTCACTCTAATACATGTGTATAAGGCATATTAATAAAGCAGTGTTGGCAGTGGTGGCATTTGAGGCGACAACTCCATAAAGACATAAACTACATGTATTTGCCATCAATAGGAAACATGAAATCAGAACAATAGCAGATTGATGTTGAGGTTAGTGAGTGCTGAGAACTAGAATACAGGATTTGCCAATAGAGATAGCAGAGGATGGTTTTGATCCATCGACCTCTGGGTTATGGGCCCAGCACGCTTCCGCTGCGCCACTCTGCTCTGAGCTATTATGCAAGATGGAAATGGAACCTACAATCTCTATAGATTAGGTATTTATGCAGTGCAAATTGTTAGCCAAATGTACAGAATGTATAGTCAAGTGAAACCTGAGGGTAGACATCCATTACGAGCAAACTGATATTACGGTGAATTCATCTCCAGAGATTAGTGACTTTCTTTCTCGCCCCCCTAGTGGCCAAACAGTCTGGGTCTCAGATTATCCAAAATTTGCACATTTGTGGCAGTGGTGGGATTTGAACCCACGCCTCCAGAGAGACTGGAGCCTTAATCCAGCACCTTAGACCACTCGGCCACACTACCTGGTTATACTGTGTTTAGCTGATGCCTACTCCTTGAGAGACAGCGAGTGCATTCTCCGGCACCGGCAGCAGCCACGGCACTGCCGCACACCTCCCGGCACGTGCCACACACCTCCCGGCACGTGCCACACACCTCCCGGCACTTCCCGGCACGTGCCGGCACCTTCCGGCACCTTCCGGCACATGCCGGCACCCCTGCCGCCCCACCACTGTCTTTGAGGTCTCAAGGTTCGGGGAGCCCCAGGGACCCCCCGAGACCCCCCAAGGACCCCCGTCTTTGGGGGTCTCAAGGTTCGGGGACCCCCAGGGACCCCCCGAGACCCCCCAGGGACCCACAAATGGTAACTGTCATTTTTCAACCGTTTTGGACGGGGTTGGGCTCGTTGTGATTGTGTAGCCCCCCTGGGGCTTTTGGGGGGTCTCAAGGTTCGGGGACCCACAGGGACCCCCCGCCACCCACCGGCACGTGCCGGCACCTTCCGGCACGTGTCGGCACCTTCCGGCACGTGCCGGCATCTGCCGGCACCTTCCGGCACGTGCCGGCACTTCCCGGCACGTGCCGGCACCGTCCGGCACACATGCCGGCACCGTCCGGCACATGCCGGCACCCCTGCCGCCCCGCCACCGTCTTTGGGGGTCTCAAGGTTCGGGGACCCCCCGAGACCCTCCAGGGACCCCAGTCTTTGGGGTCTCAAGGTTCGGGGACCCCCAGGGACCCCCCCCGAGACCCCCCAGGGACCCCCAAATGGTAACTGTCTGTTTTGAACCGTTTTGGACGGGGGTGGGCTCGTTGTGATTGTGTCGCCCCCCTGGGGGTCTTTGGGGGTCTCAAGGTTCGGGGACCCCCCCGAGACCCCCAAATGGTAACTCTGTCATTTCTCAACCGTTTTGGACAGGGGTGGGCTTGTTGGAATCGTGTCGCCCCCTTGGGGGCGTCTTTGGGGGTCTCAAGGTTCGGGGACCTCCAGGGACCCCCCGGGACCCCCAAATGGTAACTCTGTCATTTCACAACCGTTTTGGACGGGGGTGGGCTTGTTGGAATCGTGTCGCCCCCTTGGGGGCGTCTTTGGGGGTCTCAAGGTTCGGGGACCCCCAGGGACCCCACCGAGACCCCCAAATGGTAACTCTGTCATTTCTCAACCGTTTTGGACGGGGATGGGCTTGTTGGAATCGTGTCGCCCCCTTGGGGGCGTCTTTGGGGGTCTCAAGGTTCGGGGACCCCCAGGGACCCCACCGAGACCCTCAAATGGTAACTCTGTCATTTCTCAACCGTTTTGGACGGGGGTGGGCTTGTTGGAATCGTGTCGCCCCCTTGGGGGTGTCTTTGGGGGTCTCAAGGTTCGGGGACCCCCCCCCAGGGACCCCCAAATGGTAACTGTCATTTTTCAACCGTTTTGGACGGGGGTGGGCTCGTTGTGATTGTGTCGCCCCCCTGGGGGTCTTTGGGGGTCTCAAGGTTCGGGGACCCCCAGGGACCCTCCCGAGACCCCCAAATGGTAACTCTGTCATTTCTCAACCGTTTTAGACGGGGGTGGGCTTGTTGGAGTCGTGTCGCCCCCTTGGGGGCGTCTTTGGGGGTCTCAAGGTTCGGTGAATGGGAGGTACTGTTACTATGGGACTGTCACTCCCATTCACTCCCATTCAACAATTTACAATTTAGGCATTTAGCAGACGCTCTTAATCCAGAGCGATTTACATTAAGCAAGAACAAAAAGCATGGGAATACATCACATAAAAACATTTATCATGAAACATGCGTAAGCTAAGAAAGTAACAGTGGAATATCTATTTAATGAAACTATCCGTACATATAAAATGCTAAATCAGTACTAGTTGGCACCGTCTATAGACCGCCTGATCAGCACGGGTTCTATGATATTCTTGAGGGGTGCTTAGCTGGGGAGGAATCTGTAGAGAAAATCCTGATTGGCGACTGGAATACGGACATGCATCGTAAGGAAGTGCCTGTGTTTAAATCGTTTAATCGGCTCTGTGATCTGCATGGTTTCAGCCAGCTAATTACCCAACCCACAAGAGTGTGTGATTCTACTCAAACTGTCATTGATCTCATTCTGACCTCGGACAAATCCAGAATCTCCAAGAAAGGGGTTATTGTATGTGGGCTCAGTGATCATTTTATGATTTTCTGTACCCGCAAAATACAGAAACTAAAATTTGACTGTCACAAAACAGTCATATCTAGGGACCTCAAAACCTACTCTAGTGAGGCCTTTAACTTAGAACTGGAGAGACTGGATTGGTCCGATGTGCTCAGGAGCTCACTAGTCGAAGAAGCATGGCTTGGCTTTAAAACCAAATTTACATCAGTACTAAACATCATGGCTCCTCTGAGAACCGTCAGGGTCAAAACCCGCTCGGAGCCATGGATGAATTCGGACATACTGACTGCAATGAAAGCCAGAGACAAAAAATGCTCTGTGTAGTGACCACTTATCTTTTTGTTTAAAAACACTTTTCTCCCTTTGTGTGAGCCACTTCTTGGGCAGACTGACTATACTAAAGACGCTTGCTTGTTGTTGTTTGAATGAAATGATAGAATGTCCATTCCAGGTTGGTTCAGTTGTTAAATTAAAGTTGTTTATTTTCTTCCTTTACAGGGATGCAAAAACGGGAAACTTAAACTTGTAAACAAAAATAAAGTAACACAGAGATCCTTCAGTTGCAAGGTCAAAAGACTGTGTGCTTGCCAGTCTGTCACGCCCCTATTGTGACACACAGTTCCTTATAAGGTATCCTGCAGTGGGCAGAGAGCAGACATCATTAATTTACAGAATACCACCACCAGAGGGCCATTAAATAAATAATATAATTGAACTAGAAACAAAATTTCAAGAAATTTTACTGGGTGCCTGAAGCTTGCCAAGTCTGTGCAGCATTTGAGCCACGGACCACCATTTGATGACATTTAGCCTCAAGAAGGGTCCATTTGGTTACATGTGAGCCAGGTCTCCCCATTGACTTTCAATGGGGTATTTTGTCTTAGTTTATTGCGCATTACGTTGCCACAAACATTCTAATGCTAACATGCTAACATGCTATCATGCTAACATTTTAATGCTAACATGTTAATGCTAACATGTTAATGCTAACATGTTAATGCTACATGCTAACATGCTAATCCTAACATGCTAATATGCTAACATGCTAATGCTAACATGCTAATGCTAAGATGTCTGAGCTGTAAGGGTCCATTTGGTTTCGTTCAGGGGGGCGGACCGGTTCCGGCGAGCCGCCCTGCTTCTGAAACGGTCGAGAAATGACAGAGTTACGTGTTTCCCCGATTTTCTCCATTGACTTTCAATGAGTGTGTGTGCACATGTGTGCATGTGCGTTCGTGTGTGCGCGGGTGTGAGAGGTGGTCAACTTGGTTTAAGTGCATGGAGCAAGTTTCAAGACTGTAGCATGTTGCAAACAAAAGTTATAGCTGTGTAAAGGCCAGCCAATAGGAATACAGAGGGGCGGGGCTTAAGCAATTAAGCCATTACAGCTTGTTCCTCTTGATGGTCTACGTCCATGTACCACATTTTGAGGCTGTAGCATGTTGTAAACAATAGTTAGAGCTGTGTAAAGGCCAGCCAATAGGACGACAGAGGGGCGGGGCTTAAGCAATTAAACATTTACAGCGTGCTCCTATTGGTGGTCCAAGTCCATGGAGCAAGTTTCAAGACTGTAGCATGTTGCAAACAAAAGTTAGAGCTGTGTAAAGGCCAGCCAATAGGAAGACAGAGGGGCGGGGCTTAAGCAATTAAACATTTACAGCGTGCTCCTATTGGTGGTCCAAGTCCATGGAGCAAGTTTCAAGACTGTAGCATGTTGCAAACAAAAGTTATAGCTGTGTAAAGGCCAGCCAATAGGAATACAGAGGGGCGGGGCTTAAGCAATTAAGCCATTACAGCTTGTTCCTCTTGATGGTCTACGTCCATGTACCAAAGTTTGAGGCTGTAGCATGTTGTAAACAATAGTTAGAGCTGTGTAAAGGCCAGCCAATAGGAAGACAGAGGGGCGGGGCTTAAGCAATTAAACATTTACAGCGTGCTCCTATTGGTGGTCCAAGTCCATGGAGCAAGTTTCAAGACTGTAGCATGTTGCAAACAAAAGTTATAGCTGTTTAAAGGCCAGCCAATAGGAATACAGAGGGGCGGGGCTTAAGCAATTAAGCCATCACAGCTTGTTCCTCTTGATGGTCTACGTCCATGTACCAAAGTTTGAGGCTGTAGCATGTTGTAAACAATAGTTAGAGCTGTGTAAAGGCCAGCCAATAGGAAGACAGAGGGGCGGGGCTTAAGCAATTAAACATTTACAGCGTGCTCCTATTGGTGGTCCAAGTCCATGGAGCAAGTTTCAAGACTGTAGCATGTTGCAAACAAAAGTTATAGCTGTGTTAAGGCCAGCCAATAGGAAGAGAGGGTTTGTGTGTTGGTGTGTGTGTGTGTGTGTGTGTGTGTGTGTGTGTGTGTCCATTTGGTTTCTCTCAGGGGGGCGGGCCGGTTCCGGCGAGCCACCCCGCGTCTGAAACGGTTGAGAAATGACAGAGTTACGTGTTTCCCCAATTTTCTTCATTGACTTTCAATGTGTGTGTGTGTGCGTGCACATGTGTGCATGTGCGTGCGTGTGCGTTTGTGTGCGCGCGTGTGTGAAGGGTGAATCATTAACAATGTATCAATTTCAGCTGGGCTAGTCTATGCAAATGCCACCACTATTGAAAGTTAACCCATTCTGAACGGGAACGCCTTTTTTTTGTTATGCTGAATTTGTTCAGATATACGGTCCGAACAAATTGCTCTAGCGTAAAAAGTAAAAGTCGAATGCGATTTTTGTTTTCGCCGTGAGTGACCCGAGACATTGAGGTACGCCGTGTGCGATCGTGGTATTGGTACGATAAAAAACGTGGTTATAAGAGCGAGTTAAGAAATTGTGTTTGTGATGAAAAAATTGCTGACTCATTCAGGCAGTTAACATGGCGTTTCATGACACATTATGATGGTACACCTGTCGCTTTCAGGGCTGTAGTTCACGTACCATATGAATCTGGGCTGTGGTTGTGACATTGGGTGAAAGAGGACGAGTGTGGCTACAAAATTACCGAAACCCATGCGTGTAAAGTTAATATTTTGGCCGTGAGGACGATTTGTTCTGAGAATTTCGCTACAGTTTTGACACTGGCCCCTCACTCTGACCCGCTCTCTCTCTGGGCGTGCGACACTCTAAGTCGAGATTTTTGCTCAGACCACACACACCTTGAACTGCGATAGCGGGCAAACCGTGCAACGTATTCGAATTCCGCCTGAACCACGACAAAGACGATTGCCTCGTGTGCTGTTTGACGTTTAAATCGTGTTTCTACGTAACAGTATGCCAGAGTAATGTGGCTCCAAAGTAACGTGTCATTTTCTGTTTTTACCCGCGTTTCCCCATTGACTTTGCATGGGGCATTTTTCGCGTCGTTTATTGCGAATTACGTCGGCACGGTAACTCGAAACGGAAAGAAAAGCACAAGCACACCATTCCCGGCCGAGCCGCACGTTTCGATGTATATATTGCGGGGCTTTGGTAAACCGTGCGGCCGGCCATAGCGGTCAAAGTTTCGTGTCTTGATGATTATTATTACGATTAAGTATTGGTTTCGGATTTCAACCTGTGTTTCTGCCATTGCATGGCAGGCACCCAGAATAAATGAGGATTTGGCTCCTACATAACCGGCCCCTAATTGTATTTTGAAGCAACAAAAACAATTACAATATACACTGTATCTTAAAGGAGCCTGTAAACATTTCATTAACTCGGTGTGGTGTGGTACTCATCATAGGTTGGCGAAGTCATCATGCCATCATCATTCATCAGTAATAGCAAGGGCGTCACTCCTCACATTCTAGCAGCAGGCAGATCTTGGTTATGGGCCTTTCTAGGCCTTTCCATCGGCGTCTCACATACTGGTCGTTCCTGTCAAAGACTCCAGGTGGCACAATGGGCTTGGTGTTCAAGAGTAAGATGTGGTTTGGGGTAAGAGGCTCTAGGTCCTGTGGGTCATTAGACACAGTAGTGATTGGGCGGCTGTTTAAGATGGCCTCCACTTCGCATAACAGAGTCTGTAGTCCCTCGTCGTCTAGAGTCTGCTGTTTCAAAACAGAATGGACCACTTGCCTCACAGACTTTATAAGTCGTTCCCATATTCCTCCATGATGGGATGCTCCTGGGGGATTGAAACTCCACTGTATGCCCTTTTGGAGCAAAGCTCCTTGGATCCTTTGTTGGTTCAGTGTAGCGAGGGCTTCTTTTAATTCTCTTTGAGCCCCAACAAAATTAGTACCATTATCACTTCTGATATGTTTCACTTGTCCTCTTCTACAAATGAAACGTCTTAAGGCATTGAGGCATGAGTCTGTGTCGAGGGAGTTGGCCACCTCAATATGCACAGCTCTGCTGGTCATGCAAGTGAATAGCACTCCATACCTCTTCAAGATGGTTCGTCCTCTTTTAATTTCAATAGGGCCAAAATAATCCACACCAACATTGGAAAATGGAGGCATGTCTGGCTCAAGCCTTTCCTGTGGCAAATCAGCCATTTTTTGCTCTCCAATTTTGGCCCTTTGCCGTCTGCATACAACACATTCACTTATTAGTTGGCCTTGATTATCCAATATCTTTTCCTTAGTTCAGAGAGAATTTGGTTTCTTCCTCCATGTCCAGTTTTGTCATGCATGTGCCTGAGAATGAGTGTGGATACATGAGAATGTTTAGGGAGTATGACAGGGAATTTACTCTCTTCTGGCATAGCTGCCCTACTCAGACGTCCTCCCACTCTGAGCACACCATCCTTGAACACTGGATCAAGCCTGTATATGCTACTTGTCTTCTTGACACAAGATGTCGCCATTTGCAAAGTTTATATTTCTTCTTGAAAGTGCTGCTTTTGTGTATGACAGATAATTGCATTTTCGGCCTTCTCCATATCTTCCAGAGTGACTGTTTGTCCACCCAATGTGGTTTTGACATTCGTCATTTTCTGGTCCATCACTTTCCTAGTGCTTCGAGTGAAGTGAAGTGAAGCACTTGTTGTGGAATTAAATTCCTTTTTCCTGTGAACCAGGAGTTTCAGAGTTTCTTTGAGTTTCAAAATCCATGCTACCGCAACTTTCAGCTTTCTCCAGCTGGAAAAGTATGTGAGAAATGTATCAGTTGGATTTCTATTGTCCTTTACAATGATTGTACTCACAGCAGGATTTCTCTTGACCTCTGGGTCATCAAAGGAGTTCGAAAACAGTTCCACAGGAAACTGTGGCCAGTCCTTTTCAGACTCCAGAGTATGTCTGGGCCGTGAATCCAACTCCGATTCTCCATGAATTTGTCTGCTTTCTGTCCTCTGGAGGCAACATCAGCAGGGTTCACCTTTGTGTTGACATATCTCCACTGGGTCATTTTTGTGGCATCTCTAATGGCAGCAACTCTGTTGGCCACAAATGTGTGGAATCGTGTGTGTTGATTTGCAATGTACTTTAATACTGATTGGCTATCAGTCCAAAACATTGAGCTTTCAAGCTGCAGCTGCAACTCTCTTCTGAGAACTTTATCCACTTTAGTGGCCAGCACTGCAGCAGCCAGCTTCATCCTGGGGATTGTCATCCTTTTGAGGGGTGCAACTCTTGCCTTCCCCATCACAAATGGGACATGAATAGTGTTTGTTTCATTCTTCAGTCTCAAATAGCTCACTGTACCGTAGCCTTGTTCACTTGCGTCTGCAAAATGGTGAATCTGTGCTTGTATGGGTTCACCAAAGTCCTTTGGTTTGAGGCATCTTCTGACCTTGAAGTTGGTGATTTTCTGCAGATCTAATTTCCATTTAACCCACCGCTCAGAGAATATCTGCGGTACGTCCTCATCCCAGCCTAGGTTTAAGCTGCATAGCTCTTGTAATAGCAGTTTGGAAGTCAGAGTGAAAGGCGCAAGAAACCCTAAAGGGTCATAAATGGAGCTAACAACAGACAGTATCCCTCTCCGTGTGTGTGGCTGTGGCTTTGTGGTGACATTGAATGTGAAATTGTCATCCTCCACACACCACTGCACGCCAAGTGCTCTTTCAGTTGGGAGTCTATCTCTGTCCAAGTTGAGCTCTTTGACCTCTTTAGCTCTATCGACCTCCGGGACTGAGGAAAGTACTCTGCGGCTGTTTGTTATCCATTTAGAGAAGTGGAAACCTCCTCTGTGACATGCAGCTGTCACCTCTTTGATGAGAAGTATTGCTTCATCCTCTGTGGCCACCGATTTCAAACAATCATCCACGTATACATTGTTTAGAATGGTGTCAATCACTTCAGGTCTGAAACGATCCCGGTTATCCTCAGCCGTCCTTTTGAGCGCATAGTTTGCGCAGCTGGGTGATGAGACCGCACCGAAGAGATGGACCACCATACGGTATTCCTGGGGGTCAACACCTATATCACCCCCTGGCCACCACAGGAATCTCAGAAAATCAACATGCTCATTTGCCACTTTTACCTGATGAAACATTGCCTGAATGTCTCCCATTATGGCTATAGGCTCCTGCCGGAACCTGGTGAGCACTCCTATGAGGGGTTGAATTAAGTCAGGGCCTTGGAGTAGCTCTGAGTTGAGCGAGGTGCCTTTGTATGATGCTCCACAGTCAAAAACCACTCTGAGCTTTCCTTTTTTGGGGTGGTACACCCCGTGGTGAGGTATGTACCAAATGCTCCCATCCTTTTGCTCCAGCTGCCCTTGTGGCACTGCCTCAGCATAGCCTTGTTCAATGACATCACTTAGGAAGCGAGTGTACTCCTCATGAAATGATGCATTTTTCAAGAACTTCCTTTTTAAGCTCAAAAGTCTTTCTTCTGCAACCTGCCGATTGTTTGGCAGTGTAACATCATGGCTCCTGAATGGTAATTTGAAACTGTAATGTCCATCCACCATTGTGGTTGAATCTTCAACTATTTTCAAAAACTGTTTGTCCTCTATTGACATTTCCTTTTTGTCTTCATAGGATTTTTCCACAAAGTCAGTGTTGTATTGTGTGATCAACAAATCATGAAGGTCAACTACTGAAATCTTGTTGACAGAGACTGTATTGTTGGCCTTTGAACCTTCTCCTCTTAGTGGACCATTGACCACCCATCCTAGCAGTGTCCTTACTGCATATGGGCCTTCTCCTTGGCTGTTAACACATTTTGTACATAACACGTCCTGAAACGTCATAAGGATTGGAACCGAGAGGCGCCTTAGACGTCTGTGGACGTCCTAGCGACGTCCAAACGACGCGGGGCGAGATAATAATATTCAGAATAATTACTTCTTTTTTTTTTGGCATTTCGCTTTTCGCTTGCCGTATGCTAACGCTCTGTGAAACTATTAGCTTGTCATTGACTCCCATGTTAGCGCGGCGGAAAGAATGACTCGTATCTCCTCATCCAGGGCGCTCTCCGTGGTGATGAATGGATCGATATGCTGGCGCTGCGTTTCTGCTCCTCATCCGTCTCTCCCGCAAAATATGAACTCTTTTTGTAGCGTATATAAATATATTAAGATGATCGGAGATTGTGATGGCACTTTGTCAGTCAACTTTTTTAAGAAAGTATTTCCGGTTCATGGCTTTCAAAATGGAAGCGATCACTACTCTGGCGATTACTCCGGCGCAAGCAACGCCTTTATTTTGATGCAGTTCCGGTACTAAATGTGTTAATGACCTGTTGTGGTTCCATTACCTTAGGTGCATTTGTGCCGATCAGCAAGCCAATGTCTGCATCTATGGTGGGAAGTTTGATGTTTTTGAGGTATGGCCACTTGGAAATATCTGACTGGTTGGGAATGTTGTGTTTTGTAACAGGCATGGCTTTCTGGGTGTAGGTTTCTGGGAGGGCTGTAAAGGTGTTGCCATGAAGCTCACTCACCTCCAAACCTGTTACTATGTGACTACTGACAGTCTTTTCTTGACCCATGGTACGGAGAAGGATGTTGGTTCTTTTTCCTCTAATGTTCAGCTGATGCATGAGACTGTTTGTGCAAAATGAGGCTGAACTGCCAGGGTCAAGGAATGCATAGGTTTGTATTATTTGATTTCCTTTGTTACATTTCACTTTAACAGGCACAATAGATAGCACACACTCCTCTTCACCGGCCCCAATATGCCCACATGCTTTTGGAGATGTGCGCGTCTGTGCCGTTTCATTTTCAGACATTTCAGTTGTGTCTGTCCTTTTTCCCTTTCCTATATGTAGCACAGTTGGATGGTTAAATTTGCACTCTTTACATGACAAGCGTTTAAAACACTGATTATTCATGTGTCCTTGTACAAGGCATCCAAAACATATTCCCCTTTCCTTCAGAAAGGTGATTTTGTCTCTGTGCAGTTTCCTCTTGAATGTTTGACATTCATCCATTATATGGGTACCTGAACAAAACAGACAGAAAGGTTTATTTGCAGTTTGAGAGCTGTGCTGTGAGTGTGACTGGGGTGACTGGGAATTGTCGTCGATATTGCTTATGCTGGTGGCGAAGCTGCTGCCAGTGGATTTGGGCTTTTTGTATGTGTTTTGTTTCTGAGCTTTTGGGGCAGTTGGGTCTTGAATGTTGCCAAATACAGGGTCTGTGAGGATCTTCACCTGATATTCGAGAAACCTGACCAGGTCACAAAATCTGACTTTGCCGTTACGCTTTTCCTGTAGCTCACAGACTTCAGATCTCCATCTTTCTCTGATTTTATATGGCAACTTGGTGACCAGAGCTTTTAAATTAGAAGACAAGTCCAGTTCCTCCATATATGTGATTTCCTCCATTGCATTGCAACATCCTCTTAAATATAAAGCAAATGCCTCCAAAGCTCTAGGATCCTCAGGCTTAATAGAAGACCATGACAGGGCCTTTTCTATATATGCATTAGCTATTTTGAATTCATTGCCATAATGCTTTTGGAGGAGCTCTTTAGCTCTATGATACCCCTTCTCTGGTTCCATGTACAGGCATGTTCTGATAAGTTCCCTTGACTGCCCCCTTGTGTACTGTTCCAAATAGTACAACCTGTCTCTGCCAGAGGCCGTTCTGGCTTCTATAAAATACTCAAAAGCTCTCATAAATGATCTATATTCAACTGGATCACCTTCAAATAACTTGATTTCTTTTTGAGGCAAAGAGGAATTATGATGCCGTTTTACAAGAGAGGCAGTAATTTCATTGTGTTTTTGCAAAATACTGTACAGAGTTGCATCATGCACTGGGGGTTGTGGCTTGGGCATTTTATTGTCGTCTTTGGATTGTGATGCTGATGCACGGGCTTGGGCATTTTGTGATTGGGTTCTGTCCTGCATGGAATATAGTGGTTTCTCAGGCTGTATGCCACCATATTGTTTTTGAATATAATATTCTGATGATTGAGGCTTTCCCTGTGGATGTGAGTTGGGAAATAAACGAAATTGTGATTATTTTGGGCGCACACTTTGTGTATTTGTGGTGCTCTTATGCACCGTTTCCTTTTCAGGCATCATGTGTATGACGCTGCCTTTGTCACAATATTCATTCATTCCATCCGTTGTTGGTGGAGGTGCGCTTTGAGTTTGAGCGCTTTGCACATGACTTTCCACAATAGTAAGAGCATTTATTTTAGCAGTGGCTGCATCCAAGTCAGCCTGCACATCAAGGGTTTCCTTTCTTTTTCTTAATTGCCCCATTTGTTTATTGAGGTTCTCCTCTTCCTCCTCCAACACATGTTTGTCTTTTAATGACTTTAATTTTGCAATTGCTGCAGCCTTTTCGGCATTTGCGCGTATGCGAGCAGAAGATACACTGGAGTGCGCGCTCCCTTTAGACCTGCTTGACGCACCAGTATTTGAGCTGTGCTTGGATCTCCATGTACCTGACGCACTGTCACCAAGAGCAATATCTTGATCATCAGGTCTGGTTGTCAGGCCAGACTTCCATTTCGTAACATCATCCATAAATTCATTTATGCTGCCCAGTTTTGTTTGAAACCAGTTCTCACTTTCATTAATTTCATCGGACCCCTTTAGCAGTGCTTGATAAGACACGTGCGCATCATGAAAATCAATCAACAGTGATTTGTACTTGTGCACGTTTTCATCCAATTCCTCCGTAACCATATTGTCTTTCATCAATTCCTTTATAATGTTCATTCTCCGTGTAAGTGGGGAGAGTTTGTATTTGCGCGATGAGCGCATTTTTGCAATGTGTTCTCCGTCCATTTCAGAAACTTCATGTTCAGTGGGTTCACTCACGGTGAGCACGAGCAGTGGCACCGCAACATTTTGTTCAGTTCCTTCCATTTCTTTGTTTGATACATTTCCATCCATGTTGCATTAAGTTCCAAGTTCCAAGTTTTATGAACACAAAGGCAGGGCAATATAGCCTACAAACTCTCTTTACATTTCCAATCCATTTGCAAGATATGATTTAATCATTGCATTTCAGAGGGGCGGCGTTTAGCGCACTTTTTAAATCATGCAGTTGAAGAATAATTAAATGGAATAAATTAATGTCTCTCAATGCGCACCAAATGTCACTTTTTTGCGCTCCTAAATGAACTTCAAGTCCTCCTTTAACCAATTCCTTCACAGTTTCCAGTGTCAGCTTATAGTTTCTTCGTTATGATTTTTTAAAGTTTGTATTATTTACCGCTTTGTACCGCACCACGATCTTGTCCTTTGTTCTCTCAGCCACGCTGTCCGCCGTTCAAACATTTGCTCCTCTTCAGCAATCCTTTCCTTTCCAATGGAAACTCCAAAGCGAGTCTTTTGACTAATGTAGTGACCACTTATCCTTTTGTTTAAAAACACTTTTCTCCCTTTGTGTGAGCCACTTCTTGGGCAGACTGACTATACTAAAGACGCTTGCTTGTTGTTGTTTGAATGAAATGATAGAATGTCCATTCCAGGTTGGTTCAGTTGTTAAATTAAAGTTGTTTATTTTCTTCCTTTACAGGGATGCAAAAACGGGAAACTTAAACTTGTAAACAAAAATAAAGTAACACAGAGATCCTTCAGTTGCAAGGTCAAAAGACTGTGTGCTTGCCAGTCTGTCACGCCCCTATTGTGACACACAGTTCCTTATAAGGTATCCTGCAGTGGGCAGAGAGCAGACATCATTACTTTACAGAACACCACCACCAGAGGGCCATTAAATAAATAATATAATTGAATAAATGAGGATTTGGCTCCTACACTCTGAACTTCTTAAATGCAAGTCCAAGCTAGCCAAGCGCTTCGACAGTGATCTCCAAACCAAACTGTGCATCCTTAAAACCCAATGTAACAAGCTAAGAAACGGTGTAATTGCCATGACCAAATCAGCCAAAAGTAACTTTATCAATGATAAAGCCGAGGAAATCAAAAACAATCCTCGGGAGCTCTGGAAGCTACTAAACAACCAACTAGGCTGTGGTCAGAAACTTAAAACCAGGTTTACTAACATAAACATCAAATATGATAACACCCTCATCACTGACAAGCTTGATGTAGCCAATCACTTGAACATCTTCTTTACAAACATTGCAACAATGCTGGTTAAAAAACTGCCCTCCCACTCTGGGCGTTTTGGTGTAGAGCACATCAAAGGCTTCTACAAAAACCTAGGTGTTTGTAAAGATGATTTTAAAATGACAATGGTAACAACTGAGGAGGTACTTAAGAAACTGAGTGCCCTCCAACCCCACAAGGCCACTGGCCATGACAATATTCCCTCCAAATTTCTCAGAGACTCAGCCATTTCCATAGCTCCAGTCATCACCCACATAGTAAACCTCTCCATCAAACAAGGACAGGTCCCCATAGATTTTAAACTGGCCAAAGTAACCCCCCTGTACAAAAAAGGGAGTAAATTAGAACCTGGCAACTACCGCCCTATTTCTATTCTAAGCTCCATCTCGAAAGTGATGGAAAATATAGTCTATGAACAGGTTGAAAAGTATCTTGCCAATAATAAATTGTTGTACGAGTTCCAATCCGGTTTCAGAACATCCCACTCCACTGACACATGCCTTCTCTATTTGAGCGACCACATCAAACACGAGGTGGATGCTGGAAAATACTGCGGCATGGTCATGCTGGACCTCCAAAAGGCTTTTGACACCGTGAACCACTCCATACTGGTTAATAAGCTTAAAGCTATTGGTTTTGATAGCACATCAGTGAGCTCGATGCAATCCTACCTGGAGGGGAGAGAACAGATGGTGGAAGTGAACGGAACACTGTCCCCCCCCCTCCCAGTGAGCTGTGGCGTCCCACAAGGAAGCATACTAGGGCCTTTACTGTTCCTAATATATGTAAACGACATGACTTCAGCTTGTGACTGCAACTTGTTCCTGTTCGCAGACGACTCAGCACTGCTGGTCTCGGACAGGAACAAACTGCAGGTTGAAAAGACCCTCAGCTCTGAACTCGGTAGAATCTGCACCTGGCTCGCTGATAACAAACTATCCTTACACCTGGGAAAAACTGAATCCATTCTCTTCGGATCAAATAGTAATCTCAAAAAGGCAGATGGCTTCTTGGTTAGAGTGGGTGACGATATTATCACACGGAAGGATAAAATTACCTACCTAGGTTCCATCCTGGAGGCCAATCTTTCCGGTGATAAGATGGCCACCAACGTAATCAAAAAAGTCAATCAAAGAACAAGATTCCTCTACAGGATCTCCTCACTGGTCGACAAAAACACCTTGAAGACCTTAACAGGAGCCCTCGTACAAGGTTTCTTTGACTATGCATCCACCTCCTGGTACCACAGCACCTCAAAGGCCCTTAAAACAAGGCTCCAGACCTCCCAAAACAAACTGGTCAGGCTCCTACTTGGCCTCACCCCCCGAACCCACCTCACCCCTGCCCACTTTGACAGGCTGGGATGGCTTAGGGTCGACGACAGAGTACAGCATCTTGCAATGGGTCTGGTCCACAAGATTCGATACACCACCAAGATACCCATGTACCTGTCTAAATACTTCCTTAATGTAAACGAAGTCCACACCCACAACACCAGAGGGAGTGCAACAAACCATGTACAACCCAGATTCGGCACAAACAAGGGACTAAATTATTTTCGCTCCTATGCGACCAAAATGTGGAACGCCCTACCAACAGTCATTAAGACATGGCTCCTTCAAAACTGCTCTCAAAGGGCACCTACGGATGGCTGCAATTTGAAACTGGCCTCTGTAAAAGCTGAATTTTTATCTGGATTGTACTATGTTTTTGTATGGACGTGGTGTTGGGTGCCTGCACATATGCACACATGGCATCAACGCATGGTGTTGTGTGCAGGCGCCCTACACTCTGTCTTTCGTTCTCTTTTATCCCCCTGTTCCCCTCACTGTATATATATATTTTTTCCCTTTTCGCTTCCTATATGATGAATTCCTGTTCTGTTCTTTAACTACATAGAAGTGTCTATTTGTTTGTCTCTAAATGTTTTGATGAATTGAACAATGTGGACCCTGTTGTAAACAAGTGTAAGGCTTAATTGGGTCGTCCACTCACAGTTAACAGTCTTTGTATTGAGTTTGTGCTTGAAATGTACTGTAATTCTGCAAACTGTTAATACAGATTTCAATCAATCAATCAATAAACTGCCATATTTTCTATATTATCTATTTACTATGCATTATATTATCTATTTACTACGTTTCTATATTATCTATTTACTATGCATTATATTATATATTTACTACGTTTCTATATTATCTATTTACTATGTACACTGTCGTTATAATGACCAGGCTTTAAGAGTTCAAGTTCACTTATATGACGCCCATTTCCGTTACGTCAACATATAGGGCGTAGACTCACAGCCTCACAGAACAATCATGGCGTTTCCGCCTGTCAGACACTTTGGTGTGTGAGACGGAGCAGTCGCTTGTTAGCGTGCGGAGCGTGTCACAATGAAAGGTTCGTTTTGTTATTTTGGTGTCATGTCATTCAGTTATTTGTCAACATTTGAGTTCCTCATTGCAAAACATTACAAGGTTTATTGATCGTTTTTGTTTATTATGTTTCTTTGCAGTCCTGGTTATTATGATGCAGTTGTATGGTTCCCTTCCTCATGCCCTTTGAGCTATGGGCAGCCAGTGAGGTAAATAGCGTTTGTTTCGAGCATTTGTTTGTTACGCTATGATTTATTTAGTTGTGTTTAATTTGGTACTCATGTTAATCATGATTTATTCTTTGTGTTTTCGTCAGTTTGACGTAGGCTTTGGGCCATCCATATCGGCATAAAATACAAGCCTCCAGTATCCAGAAACACTGTCTCGTTCATCGTTCATTTCATGGTCAAAGGGTGTGACATAAACTATACATACTACTACTTCAGCCCCATTCACTCCCATAGTATCAGTCCCATAGTAACAGTACCTCTCATTCACTCCCATAGTAACAGTACCTCCCATTCAGTCCCATTCACTCCCATAGTATCAGTCCCATAGTAACAGTACCTCCCATTCACTCCCATTCACTCCAAATTCACTCTCATTCACTCCTTTGTCAAATGTCTTTGTGCTCTGATATTATTTTTAACACTGGCTAACCCTAAACCATGGTCTATTAAAAATAATTGGAATAAAAACATTTTGCCTAAGTCACTTACTGCAGAAGTAATTTGGTCTAAATAAGGTTTATAATTGCCTAAGTTAAAATGGCATGTTCAGATATTGGCCTAAGTCATTTTATGCTTACATGTTACATGATTGACATACACCTTTATTTGTATAAATAATATTTTTTGGAATTGAAAAAATTAAGAAATATAATATATTCTACATTTGGCACAGTTTTGTGTGCTTCCTGAAAACCTTGAAAAAATGACTTTGGCAATTTGTTTAATAAGGTGACGATATACAGTATGGGCACAAAAGGGGCACGGACAGATAAAACAGGTGCTATGACGGGTATTATTAGGTATGCTCTGAAATTATTAGGTAGCCTACCCAAGTTGCATCGTTCCCAAGTAGGCCGGTGGCCAGCGGGCACTTCTAGTTTTTTGAGGGCACTAGCCCCTCCTATACACAGGTTTAATGTTTGTCTTTAATTCAATGTTTGTTTTGTAAACGCCATTGACAATGAAGGGAAAATTTACTCATAATGTGCCTCATTACATAATATTGTCTCTTCATTGTTAATGGCGTTTAATGTTTGTTTTACATCACCTAATCCACATGAGTTAGACTTTAATATATTAGCGCCCCTCACTTTACACGGGTGTGACTTTTTAATAGAGGAATAGGTATAGGCAGTAGGCTGACAGGACATGGGGAGAGAGATGGGGGGGTGATCATGCAGTAAAGGCCGTCGGGATCGGGAGTTGAACCCGTGGCACACTGCCAGACTGGATTACCAGCTAATAATAATAATTACCAGTAAGACGCCCTGACGGTGAGAAGGGCAAAGAGCTTCTATACTGCACAGTTAAAAAGCAGGAGTTCAACATAATGCATATTGCTGTCAATCCCATTGTGGTGTGAGCGCAACGTCTCTTTTTCTCTCTTGTTTTCCGTGAATACAGTGTAAATTGATAGTACCCAGGTGTAATACATTTATTTTTCCCCTTTTTATTATTAATTTGTTTTATTATTATTGTATTCTCCATTCTTCTCCATTACACGTGCCATATATGGAGCGAGTGTACAGGGTTTGATGAGGTCAGCGCAAATATGGAATTAATTCTGTACTGGCCATATATGGAGCAGGGCCGGATCTAGCCTGCACCACTAAGGTGGGCAGGTAGAATACTAGGGGGGCGACTTGTCTGCGGGCGACACTGGGCGCGCCGCGACACTGGGCGCGCCGCTTAGAATTTTTTTGGGGTGTCAAATCCCCCCAAACCCCCGAAATGCATAGAAAACTATGCTATGATCATATCAGTTCATCTCCATCTATCTACACTACCCTCTGCATTAACCCGGGCTTGGGACCGGCACAGGCTTGTGCCCTGCATTTTTTTTTCCTGGGCCCTCATCAAACCCTGTATATTAAATACACTGCCCCCACCCACCATTAGATCTCCACATATGGAGCTGACCCATTCTGACATTCCATATGTTGATCTGACCTCATCAAACCCTATCTACTCAATATATGCTCCATATATGGCCAGACCTCACCAAACCCTGTAGACTCAAGACACTGCCCCCGCTGCCACCCTTAGATCTCCATATATGGAGCTGACCCATTCTGACATTCCATATGTTGATCTGACCTAATGAAACCCTGTCCACTCAAGACACGCGCCATATATGGCCAGTGCAGAATTTATTCCATATGTTGATCTGACCCCCCCATGCCAGCCCCAAATGGCTGTGCTGGAACTTATGGCCAAGCAAGTGTGTACGAATACTGAATAATTGATATTGATATGACAGTGATGATTATGATGATGTTCATTGGTTAAAGTGAGTGAAAGACAGATAATTCTTCATTTTTCCCTCTGTATGTGTATGCTTTATATATACAAAAGTTATAAACTATAGTAGGTGTCTTTGAAGGCTGATAACTGCAACTAAGCTACCACTTGGGAATTGCTATAATGTTGAAATTTTATCTAGGACCTATAAAAAAAACATGATAGCATTTGCCACCTTGAATGTCCCTCACTAGTGAAAATCCTGGTCCAAGCCTATGGACTAATAGTGTTCAAGCCTATGGACTAATATTGTTCAAGCCTCTGGACTAATATTGTTCAAGCCTATGTTTACATCATCCGCAACGGCCACTGCTGGGCTGGGAACAACGGGGGCAGGTGCTTGCAACTAGAATAACTACTGGTACTAGGTTGTGCTTGGGGCCGGCCGGGGGTTAGAGTTTGTGGCGAGCAGTACCACCCGACGAGGGGTTGTGATTCTGTCTCTGCTGTAAAGTGTACACTCTCCCGAGTCCCGACTTGCTGGAGCTGCTGCTAATCCCGTAGCGCTGCTAGTGGTAGGTTTAGCTTTAGCAACCAGAAATCTGCGCATAGTCGATTGGTTCATTTCAAATTACAAAAGAGAGCGATAGAGAGACAGAGAGAGAACTAGAACAAAGTAGAAAGTTGGAGAAAGAATTTCGGTGATAGACGGCGGAAGAAAACTGAAAACTGTAGTTGAGCAGCTGACAGGCTCTGTCTGTGTCCGACCGTGTGCTGTGTGGACCGGCGTGTATACACAACAAGCAAAGTGAAGCGACTGGTCACGCCCTCCCTGCACCTCCTAACCAATCAGTAACTACTTTGAATGAGGGACGTTACGGTTGGCAAATCAGGGCTGGTTATTCAAGCAGAGAGCGCTCTGACCATTTATTTCTTGAAATATCTTTGAAATTTTGGATTTTTGCATGCCATCACGTTTGGTGGGGCAGTGGCGGCATTTAGGGGGGCATTGCCCCCCCTAGCCCATGCCTATATTGAGGCATGACGGACGTGAGATGCAGGTTTTCATAGTATAAACTGCGACCTACGGTTGCTATAATAATACAAATAATAAAAGTAATAATAATAATAAATAATGATTATTAGTGTGGTTGCTGTATAGGAAACCAGACTATTGTTTTTTCCAATTTTTGTCACCTAAGCCCTATAGTAACCTCTTTTATGTAAAATTTTATTTTGAGTTAGAAAATGTGATATCCAATTCCTTGCACCAAACAGCTGCATGGTCACTGGTGAGGGGGATACAGTACGTGTCATTCCCATATCTGCTGCCTGCTTGGATGAGAGAGTGCAGGAGGGACCTTGAACTGACCTTTAGCATATGCCTAAGACTGGTCTAAAATACATATGAGCTTAGGGTCAATGAGTATATGAGAGAGAGAGAGAGAGAGAGAGAGAGAGAGTATAAATGGAACCAAATTGATCCGTAATTAAGGGTTCATTTGAAGAGTGCAAAATGGTTAAGTAATCAATTGGCACAATGTATCCCCGCGTGTCACTGTTTGCGCTGCTGTGCCACACAATAAAGCGTGAGGCGATATACAAACTCACAGGGCGTCGCAGCACGACTCGTTGTGAGCTTGTAGATTGAATGAAACCTAACCTGGCCTCGCGCGCATGCCCACTCCAGTCTCCACTCAATTGAGTTGGCTAGAGCACAAGTCACAATTTACAAACTAGAAGCAGTCAAGCAGACGAGGCAGGCAAAGATGAATAGTAAGTACCGTATATTTATATATTTGAGGGCTTCCCGGCTTGTATTAGCTAGGCCTACATGCATGAATTAGCATATGGCGTTTGGAGACGCCAATATAAGACACGGAAGAACATGCATGCATAGACGTCACGTTGCATTTGGGATTGGGACGTCCCAATCCCAAATGCAATGTGCAATGTGCAAAATGCATGTTCTTCCGTTTTTCCGTTCTTATATACAAAACGTGTGTACATTTTCGAACGGAAGAACATGCATAGACGTCACGTTGCATTTGGGATATACAAAACGTGTGTACATTTTCATATGTCTCTCATCATACGCCATGGGTCTAATGCTATAGTATTGCACATGGGACGTGGGGGAGCAACAGCAAACAGCAAAACTGAATGAAACATTTAATGGCCTATTTTGCAAACCAGATTTATCCCATCAAAATAAAATACATGATCTCATGAGTAATGTGACATTGAAATTCGCTTGCAAAAAATTAGGGGGGGGCTGTCTCTTAAAACGCCATGGGACCTATCTTATTTTCAATTGTTTACTATTTTGTAAAACATTTTGAAATAGTTCAACTAGCTGATCAACTAACTGATCTACATCGACACACTGTGAGCTTGTAGATCGGTATTTGAACTATTTCAAAATAGTAAAAAATGGCAAATAAGTTTAGGGATAATGGGTAAGTGGTGGCGTAGACATGCAAGACATGTGGGCACCATGGACAACTGGGCACATGTGGGCACTTAAACAACTGGGAACCTTGGAAAAGTGGGCACTTGGACAACTGGGCACCACCTGAGTGATGTTTTTGACTAAGTGCCCACTCATCCAAGGTGCCCAGTTGTCCGAGTGCCCACATGTCCGTAGGCCTAGATGGTTTTGGTGCCCAGAAGTCTGTGGTGCCCAGTTGGTTTTGGTGCCCACTGACTGCTTACCGTCAGGGATGCACAATCCGATCAGCACCAAATTTGAATCAAGTGTTGCACGGTTGCATCTAAGGCCGGTGCTATTCCTCTCAGTGTATTCCTCTGGTCCAGATGGTCGCAACCCATGACTCGCGTCAGAGCAACCACACTTTATTTTCTTTTATTAACTCTATAATGTTAGAAATAAATAAATTAACTGAACCAAAGGTCTTTATGACTTTTTTCAGGGTCCTATGTACAACTGTGAGTGCAAAAATTGTGAGTGATTGGGGTTACACACCGGCATTCCGACGCATCGCCATTCCGATCATTGACTTCTATTGATCGGAATGGCGGGGTTTCTCCCCTTTGGTTAAGACCCCGCCACTCCGACGATTAAACACATCGCTATTCCGAACCCTATTGATCGGAATGGCGGGGTTTCTCCACTTTGGGAAAGACCCCGCCACTCCGACCCCCCCCCCCCCGCCTCCGATACGTACATCAATCCAGCCCCCCCACCACCCCACTCCGTGCATGTGCGTGGGGAGGCGGCCTTTTTTCCGTACGGTCGAGATGTCTGTCTGACGGACAGACTCTATCTCTATTATTATTATTATTATTATTATTAATATAATTATTATACTGATGACAGAGTATGATTGCCGGACAGCGAGTCTTCTTCAATGATCGATAAGATATTATATAGCCTGCATGCTGCGTAACCTCAAAGCAGTCACGTAGGCCTACGTGTTGCCCTGCAGTGGGAATATTAAAACGCAATAATATAATGCTTGTCACATATATTGTATTATAAACATTGTCATCATCATCATCATCATTGTTGTCATCATCTTATTATTATTTGTATTATTAGTTGTTGTTGTTGTTATATAGGCCTAGGCTATGATTCTTGTTGTTGTTATTTTCAATCTTCCTTGCGAATAGGCTACTAATCCAATATTTTCATGTTATCTTACTTGTGAGTAGTATCTAATGCGCAGCCTTAAGCCTATCTTCCACACCCAAAAGTTCGCTTAGAAGGTCCGGATCAGAGACCAAAATGTTTAAATATGTTGCATTTTGGTCCGTTTAGTTCACACAGGACTTTGAACCAAATATATGTGAACAAATTGATCGATACTGACAGAATATGCTATTTCTATGGAAAATTACTTCACTGCCACACACACACACACACACACACACACACACACACACACAGAGTGCGAACCCGGTCTCTCTTTTAGGACTGATTCTAATGGAAAAAAGGAGGACACGATTTGAACTCTCTCTCACTCTAACAGATCACAGACACGCACTGCCCAGCTCGCTTTAAAGCCCATGACTAGAGAGAGACTTATTGCATAGCCCACTGTGGTAGAATAGTGAAGTGCATCGCTCCTTTGCAGGACTTGTCGACAACCATACAAACGTTTTTGAACAACGCTTATATATCCACCCATGGTGCAGACCACAAGACGTGAATGTAGCTGCATTCTGCAATGCATTATACGGCATAACTTTGCGCGGCGGCGCATACTAAAAAAAAGAAGCTAACATTCGAATCTGTACATATATAGGCCTATGTGTCGATAGCTTGTAAATCTGTTATTTTTTCCAGCATGTTAACTTAAAACATTGAAATGTGCTGGCTTGTAGAGGGTACTGTATGAATAAGCAAAATTCGTTACTTAGTAGGAACGAACAAACCAACAGCCATGCAGCTTAAAGCTGCTCAGAGAGGAATCTCAACATAAGTGGATTTCATAATGTGCAGTATAGGCCTACATGTGTCATAATAATTAGTAAATCAGTGTACACAATCTGAAGAAAACCTGGAGACTGACATTCAGTATAGGTTAATAAAGATCAAATATATGGACTGTACAGTGCAGTACACATTGATGATAGCGGACACCATTAACCTTAACCTAGATATACCTTCAGAACCACTTCAAGAAATACAGTTTGTCAGACACCAAATTAATTTACAGATTGGACTCAAAAGCAGGCAGACAGGTAACTGGTTTTGACAGTGTTTATTAACAAGCTTGGGGGGAGGGCGGGGGGGGGTGAGGCCGCCTTTGCGTAATCAAACATTATTTGAGTCCCAAAGTGCAAAAGTATTAAAGAACATAACTTTTCTTTTCTCCACGGGCACACTGTGGAATACAAGGTGCATGGACTACATTTCCAAATTAAATATATACATTAATTTGTAAACTCACCCAGAGCAGATCTACAAAAAATTGTGGACGCAGTACTGCACCGCATCCCAGTACTGCTCCAGGGTGCGTGGTCCATGACGGAACTGGCGAACGAGCCTCCGAATCCTGTTGGAGAAAATCATTCGATAATTAATATTAGTCATTAGGCTACTATGTTTATTGTCACACAGACAAGTACATGCATTGTGAAAAACTTATGTTGGGGGTGCTCCACAATACACAATAAAAACATAAATAACAGTGCAACCCTCATGTAAAAGGTTATTTAAAAGGTTTAAAACAACTCAGATAAAACCCATGTTAGATGAACCCATGACCAATTAAGCTAACATATAGGCCAAAGCCTCCACCTCCTCCCCTGGACCCCATGCTTAAAACCGTTTATTAATTAATTAGTAAAGAAACTCTCAAACCTTCTTTCCAGCTTTCGCCATTTCCTCCGCTGCTGGGGTGGTGGAGACCCGCGTTCGGCGATGGCGCACATGGTCTCCACCATCCTCTGTTCGTCCTTCATGCGGCGAATGAAGACCCAGATGGAAGGTTGGCGCCTGTCAACCCGCGCGTTCCATCTGTGATGCCAACCTAAAACAATCATATTTATAAGAATTAAGAACTACAGGATACATGCAGCACATTGCCCATTGACATTGCATTCGCTTGCTGAATCGGCCTATACAACAGATTTGGAATGAGAAAACAATAAAATAAATAAAAACAATGAACAAATATAATAATAATAGGCTATTAATAGCATAATAATACTAATACTAATAATGTAAAAAATAAAATAAAGTTGTTATACCCTCCACCGCGTTGTTGCTGCGGTTGTCACCTCGACACAGAAACACGCTCCAGATCCTCGGAGGGAACAACGCTTGCTCCCCTACATACGTGGCTTCCATGTAGTCAATGAAGCCACGTAATGCAGGGTAGCGACGGAGCAGATGGCGCGTCTCTCTGCTGGTGCAAAATGTTCTGAAAGCGCGCCTCAGGTGATTTGCCGGTAGGTAGCCAGTGGCCATGGCCTTCCTGAGCCACTTTTTCAGGCGCCTGTCTCCCCTGTATGGACCTGCAAAAGTTGAGTGAAGAAGTAAGTTAACTTACTAAAATCGATCTACTATAATTTCATGAGCACTCAACAATCAATAGTAATATAATGTTTGTATTAAAGAAAAAAATAATAAACCATCACTCACCTGCCAATCCAAGTTCCTGGATTTTTCGCCAGAGGCTCTGGCAGAGGTGGAAAAAGCACCCCGTTATCTGCGTTTGTGGCAGCTCGGAAATGCGCACCGGGAGCGCACTCGCCTATTAGTTTGCATTGCACAGTGCGCACTGTGCGCTATTTCCGAACGTGCCCTGTGTTGAGGGCCGCGCGGGCTTATGCCTGTTGCAACGTATAGCCTCTAAGGTGTATCAGCGATACAAAATCGTTAAAGATGTTGTATCGCTGATACACCTTTAGGCTTATGCTGCATAATATAACAAAGGCCTACAGTGCGGCACATATAGGACTTCACAGAGCGCTTCCACTTTTCACCGTCTTTGGTCATCTTTTTCTTTGTTTCCCTTCTGGTGCGCAAGTCAAATTTACTATAGGCCTACCTATGTTGCAATGACGTGGTGACGTGGGCACATAATTGAAGACACACACACACACACACACAGTCACACACGCAACAGATATGTCCAGCATGTAATTATGCATACAAGTTCAGTTTTGCTAAGAAGCAAAGAATTACAGCCAGTTCAGATTTTTTATATGTGTATGAGACAACATTAAACGATAGAGCCTACACTGTTCAAAAATTGACATGCAGCCTACAGTGGGAATATATGAAATTAAGTGGGCTGTCACATGTCATCCTGACCATGCCGTTTGCTTTCATGGACAGATGGACAGAATTGGCACGCGCTCGCGCACACACACGTGCGCCTTTCCCTGTGCGTTGGCGGTGTTTAAATTCCGGAGGGGGGTGATTGTGTAGCCTACGTTTCGGACGCCGTTTCGGAGGGTGGGGTGCTTGGTGGGGGCTGGGGGAGGCGGGGTTGTGTGTTGGGTCGGAATGGGGGTGCGTCGGAATGGGGGTGCGTCGGAATGGGGGTGTGTCGAAATGGGGGGGAGTCGGAACGGCGATGCGTCGGAATGCCACTCTGTTCCCAGTGATTGGGTGGGAGATGTGCCATTTTATAATTATTACTTTTTTATCATGCAATTAATTTTAAACACTTGTCTATTACAGATGCACATAAGGTTTTCACTGATTTTGATGAAGTGAAATCTTTGGCTTCAAATGAAAATTGTTATTTCTGTATTGGAGAGACGAAGAGAGACGAACCACATTTAAACCACAAACACTTCAAAGACAGGATTTATTACATACTCAATGGCCAAGGTAAGAATACCATTTGTTTTAATTTAACCTGACTCATGCTTTTGTTTTTATACGTCCGTCCGTCCGTCCGTCCGTCCGTCTGTCTGTTTTATTGTGTAATGTTCCTGGTGTCTGTCCTAGTTGTTGCTACCTGTCTTGTCTCACCAGTCTGAAATGTGCAAATGCTGCACACCTGTGTCTTGTTCAGTTCTAGCCTATCATGTTTTGAATTGTGGATTAGTTCACCTGTGTCCAGCTAGTCTTTAGGTGAATCTCAAACCGCAGGGTGGACACTGGCCAGTGTGTATTTCGGCGTATGTGACGTCACAACGGTGTGCGACAGTGCTTCCCAATCCACAGACCACAAAAAGACAGGCGCTGACACTACAAAGGGCTACGCACTATTTTCCCCCGCCGGAGCCCGCTTCCAAAGTCCAGCTTGGATGTACCCTGAGCCTTGCAGGGTATATCGCCACGGCGCAGCCGTACTGCGCAACCCATGGAATTTCTCCGAGGGAGAAAGACAGCCCGCAGAGACAGAGAAAAATGTCGGAAACTAGTAAGTTTTATACTCTTTTAAAAGTGTTGTTGTGTCACGGAAGGTAATTGTAATATGTTTTGGGATAGTATTTAGTTGTTTAAGCTATCAAATGTATCATGATAGAGCCAAATAAAGAAAATAAGAAATGTTGTCGTCGGAGATTTTGAAGTAACGCTAGTCCCCCGGTGCATTTCCCCAACAGCAAAACTAAACATGCGTTGTTGTCACGACGAATTTTAATATTTTAATATCTTTGGGATAGTATTTAGTTAGTTGTTTATGCTATCAAATGTATTCATGACAGACGGAGCCAAATAAAAAAGATCCACTGGCAGCCATTACTGTTGTGGTTTTTAAGCCCTCTTAAAACTTGTCACACACAGGCCACGGAATTTACTTTCAAGTTATTTTCGCGGAGTATTTAGTTGTTTAAACTTCATATATGTGGTCAATTAATCATTATATTAGATTATAATTAATCATGTCGGAGAATTCGAGGACCGTGTCGTCTCGCATTGGGGCGGCCACAGACGAGATGTACCCGTGTGAGAACTACCCTTTTTCGGCGTAGCCCGAAGCAATTCACCGCTGTATGATATGAATGATCCGTTGTAGATATGTACAGCCTAGGCTACATGCAATTAGTTTCTAATTGTTTTATTTCCCCAAATGTCAAGTGCATTATAAATAACTGCTATTATATTATTGTTATTATTACTCAGAGATAGATTGTATAAATGGTACAATCTCTTAGTTGAACCCCGTTCCATTTGTACACTCTGATTTTACAATATACATTGGGGTCCCAGAGATAGAAATGCCATTATGGGGGTTCATAGCCTAATTCAGGTCAAACTGGGGGTCCCTTGAAATGAAACTGTT
Source organism: Protomyctophum bolini (assembly GCF_963924005.1). Taxonomy (NCBI): domain Eukaryota; kingdom Metazoa; phylum Chordata; class Actinopteri; order Myctophiformes; family Myctophidae; genus Protomyctophum; species Protomyctophum bolini. Next base: position 2,368,953 of record NC_137867.1, read on the forward strand.
TGAAAATCACTGCTAGATCTGTAAAAACATTTTTATGGGGGGGTCTGTCCCTGGCATATCTTTTCTAATGGGGGTACGCAGGATAATTAGTATCATTTTGGGGGTCCTTGACATGAAAAAGTTTGGGAAGCACTGCTATAGAGGACTAGAAAAGTCCACACCAAAAATAGAAGATATACAAGCTCCCAACACGTTGCAGTGCGACATGTTGTGACTTCTGAGCTTGTAGATTGGCTATTTTCAGTCATTTATTAATTCATGTTATTTTAAGGTGAAAGTGATCAAACTAGCAATAGAATACAACCTGGCAACCTGTTGTAAAGTCATCATTGGACCACAACAGAACATATTACCCAAGCGAGTTGTAGCACTACTGCCATACAAATAACCTGTTAAGCCAGTGGTTCTGAAACCTTCATTTTCCACTGCCTTAGGATCCAAAGACGGGTGAGGAGGTGGCCTGCAGCGGCGGGCCTACAGCAGCACCACCACGTGAGACTGCCATGTCTGGAAGTCTCTGGAGCGGAGCCGGACTGCTGACCATAGTGGTACAGCTGCACTGGGGTCTGGAGCAGGGTCAGGAACACCAGGGCCCAATGTGCAGGCTGGCCCGAAGAAGAGGGGGAGAGTAGTAGTAGTAGTAGTAGTTTACATTTAAATGTAGTAGAGACTCTAGAGAACAGCCAGTTCATCCTCTCTCTGCAATGTGTAATGTTCATGTTCAGTGCAATCTATTTTCAGTTCAGTGCAATCTATTTGTTTGTGTTTAATGTTCAATGAATGTACTTTTTATTTATGTATTTGTGTTAATTTTCTACTGGAATGACTTGATTTTGACGTTATTTTTTACATGATTGAGTCTGAGATACGGTATCCTTGTTCAATGTTCATTCATTTTTATACTGAAGACAAAATAACAATAAATACATTTTGTATTTACAAAGTTGAATTGAACTATTTACATACCCGTACTCATACATACAGTCATACAATATGCACCGAAAGGGAAATTCTTGGCCGAAACTGCAGTGAATACCGAATATAGGAAACAGTTGGCCCCCCGAAAACCGAATATCCGAATATGATTAATATTATATATATTTTTTCCTATACCATTGCTGTCATGGCCATACCTTAAAGCTATCTGATTTATGGCAAAATAAATGGGTATGGCGAAACAACTTAAATTAATCACATTAATCATGTTACCCAGATTGCCTTTTTTCACCTTAGAAATATTGCACGAATCAGAGCCTATTTGTCTTTGGACGATGCAAAAACGCTAATCCACGCCTTTGTTTTTTCTCTGCTTGATTTATACTGCAATGCACTTTTTTCAGGACTGCCTAAGAAAACAACTGACAGATTACAACTTGTCCAAAATGCAGCAGCCAGAGTTTTAACTAGAACTAAGATGAGAGAACATATTACTCCAGTTTTGGCTTCACATGCACTGGCTTCCGGTTGTTTTTAGGATTGATTTTAAAATTATTTTACTTGTGTATAAAGCTCTCAATGGTCTCGCACCTTCCTACCTACACGACTGCCTTCCTAAATATGTCCCAAACCGCCCCCCCCCTAAGGTCTTCCACTGCTGGCCTGCTCGCTTTGCCTAAAAAAAATGGCAACTAAAAAATACGGGGAAGCAGCTTTTTGCTTCTACGGGCCGTCGGCATGGAAAAAGCTCCCACTGTACCTTCGACAGGCAGCCTCTAGACATTTTTAAAGCACAGCTCAAGACCCACTTCTACAACATTGCTTTTAATTGATCTTTTATTTTTTGTTATTCATGTCCTCACTGTATTGCATTGCATTACTACTTGTTTTTTAATGTCGTTGCCTTGCTTTTCTTTTTTTCCCTCCATTGCTCTGTAAAGCACTTTGAGCTGCATTTCATGTCATGAAAGGTGCTATACAAATACAGTTTTATTATTATTAAATAATCACTATTATGGGTCCATAAAACATTTCAGCTCTTTTGAATGCATTAATTGCATACACTATTCAGTGATATATTTTCTGCCTAAATTAAATAACTGAGTGACAGCATTTGTAAGATTTGTGTTAGATTACACAGTAAAATAATATTGTGATAAATGTAGCCTATCTATTTGGAGCTGAGAGTTGGCCTGGTTTAACCTTTTCATTCATGTAAATGCAAATGTAATTAACTGATTAAGAGTAGCATTCTGATTAATGAATTTCTCTCAGTTGAATTAACAGTTTATACTCACTTTACAGTAGGCTATATAGGCCTATATGTGGTTGTTTTAAATGTAAAAGTAGACCTATATTGTCAAAGTTAAATGTCATTATAGCAATAAACTTAGCCTATATGAAAACGAACTAGCTGTTAGCTGGCTGTAAAGGTATAGGCATACACAAATTAACCATGAACTTACTTAGAAGATCTACAAGCTCATAGCGTAGATCAGTGATTGATCGGTGCCTGCTAATACAAATCAAACAGCAGATGCGACAATAGTCTGTATTCTATCCAAATGTAAAAACATTTATCATTAAGTGAATAGGCTATATATATGCAGGTTACAGGTAGCCTATATCCTTCCTTTCAGCAACTCTTTGCACGGAATCAGGACTCGGGTTAAATCAGATTCGACCATAGACTCGACGTAATAATAATAACAATAATATAATAGCTGTTATTTATAATGCACTTGACATTTGGGGAAATAAAACAATTGGAAACGAATTGCATGTAGGCTGTAAATATCCACAATAGACGGGCATGGGTCATAATTTCGTTCCGTAGGAGAAACGGGGGAAATTGCTTCGGCCTATGCCGACAAAGGAGAGGTAAACACGGGTACGTCTCTCTGCTGGCAGCCCCCAAAGCGAGACCTATGGCTCTCTGAATAGACTCGACGTAATAATAATAACAATAATATAATAGCTGTTATTTATAATGCACTTGACATTTGGGAAAATAAAACAATTGGAAACGAATTGCATGTAGGCTGTAAATATCCACAGATTCATAGCATACAGCGTTGAGAGCCACGGCATCATGTCGTTCCACAACAACGTAGGAGCAACGGGGAATTGCTTCTAGCTATGCCGACAAGGGGGAGCCAGACACGGGTACGTCTCTCTGCTGGCAGCCCCCAAAGCGAGACAACACGGTTCTCTGATTCTCCGACATCGTTGTTTGATATTTTTAAATAGGATCTTTTATGATTAATTGACCACACATATGAAGTTTAAACAACTAAATACTCCCCAAAAATAACTTGAAAGTAAATTCCGTGGGCTAAAAAAGTAGTTTATAGACCTTTTAAAAACACTCCGGTCAGTGCGGAGAAAACAGTAATGGCTGCCAGTCGAGAAATCTGAGCTCCGCTTGGCTCCGCCCAGCTCCACTCGGCTCCGCCCAGCTCAGTGTCCCAATCGACAGTGTACACTATGCCGTGTACCAGTGTGCCACCTACGCAGTGTAGTCCCCCGTTAGTGCCAGTGCAGTCACCACCCTATTCTACCTAGTATCGCACCTTGAAGTGTGTACACCGCCAATTGAGATCCACCTTTTGTCTATTATACACCCTGTGGTCTATAGTTCCCTTGCCAGTTTGTTGTTGTCATTCTGCGTACCTGCCATTGTGTTCTCTGCTGTTTGCTGTTAGCCCATGTATGCATATTAAGTCTTTGTCCATTTTATAATCTTCATTTGACTTGATCAGCCTGTCTGTGTAATTCTGCTCTTGGGTTCTGCTCATTCTTGTCTCACACCGTGACAGGAGGTCTTAATTTATATTGACATTGAGATGTTGGAGTACCAAGAGGTGCAAGCATAGTCAAAGTGGCATTGCTTGTCTAGAACGGATCTTTTGTATATTATGTTATGTTGTATTATTTGTTTTGTTTGTTGCGTTTATTTATTTGATTATTTGTTTGATTGTTTAATTGTTTTTTTTCAGAAAAATTCCTGTTGGCCTGTTACTGTGCAGAGAAAGTGGAACAAGGTGAAAGGCGAGCACATTATCACTGCGAACTATGCAACTACAAGGCTTTTGGAAGGCTGTCTGGATTTAAGAGACACGTGAACAGCCACCATCAAGGTGACTAATAATTATTGCACTCCCTCGAGTTCTTGCCCAATGCCGATGTGTGCGCTGAGTTTGAAATCTGCCTGTCCCATGTTATGGTATATGCCATGTCATGGTCCCATATATGGTCATGTGTGTATGCACATGAACATATAATGGGCATAGCGGTTGGATTTGTGGCTCTAGACAACTGGATCTCCATATAGACTAAGCTTTCTGTCAGAGTGATGTGGCCGGCGTCAATTATTGTGTGCTATAGATGTGCTGCATCAATTTGTGATTTACAATAAATGTAATGTTGTGGGTTTCTTTTTTTTTTAAGGAGCAGATTTGGTTTTCGTGGGGAAAAAAGGTATGTAATGACATTAATACATTAATGACATTGTCATTTAAATGGGTCTTCAATTGTTTTCATTACACTAATGTTTGCAAGTGACTGTAACAATCAAGTGTGTAAATGTTCTCATCTTAGATGACCTGAAGACATCCAAACCGTGTGACCAGGCAAGACAGGAAACTGACACCCATCCCAAGACATTTCAATGTCAACATTGTCCCAAAAACTTTCACACAAAACCACTGCTCAAACGTCATGTGACTTTTAGCCATCTCCAAAGCTCCGAATGTATGCTTTGCGTTGACCCGAGACGGGGCATTCATGTCACCACAAAGAATATGTGGTGGCATTCGAATTCCTGTCCATGTAATCAAAGGACCATCAGCATCTAACTGTGAGGTGTCAGAGTGCAATTTTTTTAGATTTATTATATTAGTTGTTAGTATTTTGCGACCCCATCTACAGGCCGCAGGACTATATACCTTGAAGGACCTAGAACTTGTGATATAGAAAAATATCAATACAATCATTAAGCACATTAAATATAAGGTTATTAATCTGGAAAACATTTACAACTGTACGAAGACTTAGTAATGTCTAAATGTTTTTAAATTATGAATTCATGATTGAGTTTTAACTAATGCTAAATGATGTAGCCTATATTATAAACTGTTAACCCTTATGTGTGTATATATATATATATATATATATTTCTTTTTTACAGACCAACACAAGTGTAGGAAGGAGTTTAGCATCATTGGAATTGCAAACTGGAATCTCCATGCATCATTCAACAATAATGAAAGCATTTATGCACTTTGTTGCCTTAACTGATTTTAAATACGAATTCAGTTGCTTACGGTGTGGTAACGTCCCACCAGTTGTTGTTGGTGATGGAAATTGGAAAATGGCCTATGAAGTCCCAGGTAGGCTTTACATTGTAAACCAATGACTTGCATAATATGCCAAAATTGTTCAGTCACTGGCAAATGTTAAATATGTCCTATTTGGCCTCATAGACATCACTGGATCTAAAAGCAATGTCTCAATAAGTTTCCTTTTCCCAGATATCCTTAACCCTATGAAGACAGGTAATTTTTACCCGGACAATTATATTTTTGAGAATTGTGTTAATGTGACTGAGGTGGGTGGTTCTTTCAGTACCTTCATGATGCTCAGTGACATCGTAGAAGGTACGTTTGTTTCCCTGCCCACATCACCGTTTTCTTTCTACAAAGTAGGTGTTTGGGTGAATTTCACCTGTGTTTATTGAAAATTACCCCCCTTTTTTTTTTGTCAGGTAAAACCTGTGTCTAGGTTTAAATTATGAGACTATGTAAAATATAAAGTCTGATTCAATACATTTTGCATTATGATGCAAATGGAGAAAAAAAAATCTTTAGGGGGGGAAATTATAGGCTCACAAAAGTACAATTAAAATTGATTAAAGATTGTATTATCAAATTAATTAATAAATTGTAAATGAAATGCCGGTAATGTCTTGGACAATTATGATCAATGTTATAAATAATTACAAAGGTAGTACTCAAGTGAAGTCCAATTTTACTTTAATACAGTACTAGCTTAAATTAAAATGTTAACTGTATGGAAATGGCTGTGAATCCAAATTAATGACACGACATTTATGTTCACAGTGGGGACGTTCAAGAGGCCGGAGCTTGGTGACCTAACTGAAGAGGATCTCGAAATTGACATAGTCCAAAATTGGACAGACCTGGAAAAGGAATTTATTGCAGAAGGCTTAATCAGTGGTGGGTTCAATGTGTCCTGCAGAATAATAACATTTTATATCAAATGTATAATATATATATAGTAGCCCGGGCCGTTATTATGCAAAATCGATTCGGACCCCGGGCTGTTATAAGAAGCCGGGCCGTTATTCGCCATAGGCTGTTATTTATTTTTGCACCGGCCTGCACAAGGCCATTATTTGGTTTCAGTATAAACATACAGTAACATGTAGTGCAAATATTGTCTGGAACTGGTATTACCATAATAATAATTAAAAACAAACAAAGCTACAGTGTCCCCCTGAGTGCCTCCCCAGTGTCCCCCTGAGTGCCTCCCCAGTGTCTCCCAGTGCCTCCCCAGTGTCTCCCCAGTGTCTTGCCAGTGTCTCCCTAGTGTCTTGCCAGTGCCTCCCCAGTGCCTGCCCTGCAGTGTCCCCCAGTGTCTCCAATAACAATACAAGAGCAATAATATACAAATTAATCTTAATTTATTAATCAAATTAATTAATCAAATTTTTCAAAACCCCTCGCTCCCAGCACCATGCCAAAGCTTTTTCCTGCAGGAAACACTGCAACCTAACAACATAGTGTTAGTTAATTTTTTACATCTGTTCTTTTTTCCATGTTGTCTTAGCATACAATATCCTCATTAATGCATAGGCCTGGAAATGGGGTAAAATACATTTGGAAATGTTGTAGAATATGAATTGTTAAAAAAATAATTGTGGGAACTAAACTTGTGGGACTGTAGCAATCTCAATGCTATACCAATACTCATCATCTTCCTCCAATTTAGTGCAACAATATTGTACAAGACCTACAAGCTCACAACGCGCTGAGGCTTCTTTGCACACCGGTCACGGCTTTTTGCACCGGTCTGCACCTGGCCATCATTTGGTTACATACAGTTCCATGCAGTAATCTTTTTTTAGTATGGTAAACAATAAACATTGCAGGCAATGCATTTTGATTTAATTGTAAGAGGGAGCGTATCAACACACAGGTGTAACCACTGTTCTGATTGAGCATGGGGAAGCAGCGGACAAATACATGATTTCATTATAAACTGTAAGCAAATAAATAATAATGTATGCACCGGTAGATTTTCACCCAATGAAAATTTACACTTCACAGATTATAGGCCATTTGGAATTAGAACAATCGGTTAAAGATTGACCGAGAATAACACGATTTAAATATCAACTTTTTTGTTGCGTGAGGATTTGTTGCGCTGAGGTGTTTTATAGTAGGCTACTATACTTGTGAGGACCTGGCTGCACGCCGCGCACCAAACTCACAAAGCGCTGTCATGATGCAACACTTGGAGCTTGTACTACACGGATGACAATAAACATTTCACAGACTTTACAACTTTACATTAAAACAATTGGTTGTGCATAGGCTGCATAGGCACTTGTGAAACTAAAGTAGGCTATAGCCTAGATTTATTTTATAGATGTGGATTGTGGAGGACTGGTGTTGCGCTGCTGTGAGGTGATGGCGTGCGGAGATCTGCAAACTCAACACGGTGAACACGCATATAATAATATAAATGAGGGCTGAGGCTGATGAAGTTTGCATATAACGGCCCATGGGCCGTTATATGGAGGAGGGCGGTTATTTGATGGAGGCGGTTATTACGCAAAATGGTGTCGGAACCTGGGCTGTTATAAGAAGCTGGGCGGTTATTTGCGCATGGGCTGTTAATTGGTATTATACGGTACTTTAAATATGAGTCCTCTAATAATAATTTAAAATAATACCCATCTAAATAATATCCAGATAACCTTTATTTGGGTAAAACACACAGGTCTATTGATAAGTAGTCTAATGGAAACATTAGAAATGTACTAATTTTGCTTTGTATAGGCTTGTGTTATATCCCACGATTTTCACCCCATTTTTTCACCCAGTGTCAATTATTTAACCCATTTTGACCTGAGATCAGATTCTAAAAATGTCTTCTACATCCTGACAGTTTTCTGAAAAAGCTATATTTATATGTCGGTCCTTCTTCGACTTTTCAAAAATAGCAGACCTACAAGCTCGTAGCGCCACTCGGTGGCGCACTACGAGCTTGTAGATCTGCTATTTTTCAATAGCTAAAGCATAACATAATGCTAACACCCAGAATGGGTTAATGTAATCATGGGCGCTACACCTCCTCTGCCAACCTGGGGGGGCAGTGGACCGACCTCATGCTTCCTTCTATGCATGTCCACTTGTTAGTGTTCCAGGCTTAGGGCTGTATTTTGCGTGTCTTAAGGACCAGGTCTTATTCCCTAACTTGAGTAAACTAAAGACCTGGAGGCGTGATCAATGCTCTTTGGCCACTCAGAATATCCAAATGGCATTGATCACGCCTCCAGGTCTTTAGTTTACTCAAGTTAGGGAATAAGACCTGGTACTTAAGACACGCAAAATACAGCCCTTAATGTCTAATCTCTCCTTTCAGTCTTGACCTGAAAATGTTGGGAAACACCCAATAAAAAGACTGCTATCAATAGTAGAGTGAAGGACATTGATCGTATAATGAACACTTGTGTTTATCTAATGTATTGATCATATTTTCTATTCTATTAAAAAAGGCACATCAACAATGAATCCATACACATCGAAGACTTCCTATTCTCATCTTGCACCTTGGATGGGAGGAGCTGTCAGAAAGGGTGACATTCTTCCTAAAACGGAGGTAAAAAAGGGATTGAAGAAAAGAGAAACGAAACAGACGGAGGTTGATCGTTGGGATGAGGACCAAATCATGACACTGCTTGAGCAAAAAACTGTGAGTAACGCGAATGGATTTAAATGATTTAGAAACTCGATTGTATTATAAATAATTATTGTTAATGTGAAATAATAATCAACTAATATTACTCCAAAAAGAAATCAATCGTCGATATGAGGGACGCCTGTCTTCATCTTGGTGTCTCGAATGAAGGATCCGAGACAGACCTTGTCAACAGATTGTCAGAACTTGTTAACTTCAAAGATGTATATCCAAAACTATTTTTGAAGTTGCAGAAAGCCGGTGGTGAGAATGATACTGAAATTGAAATTGAAATTTATGCTAACATGTAACTATGTCAACATTACAGGTGGAATCTTGCACTTCTCTTGCACGCATGGTGTAGTGTACTATTTCAACTTCATGCTTTGGCAGGAGTCTGCTCGGGATCATGTTGACGGTCTCCTACAGAGAACACTTCTTCGACTTCAGATTGTAGTCCAACAAGATTTTCCATTACAAGTTCTACGCCATCTTCCCCGTCACCAACAACGGTCCCTGGAAGCATGTTTCCACCATCTGCCCCTCCACCAAAAACAGTCCCTGGAAGCACGTTTAAGCCATCTGCCCCTCCACCAACTACAGTCCCTGGAAGCACGTTTACGCCATCTGCCCCTCCACCAAAAACAGTCCCTGGAAGCACGTTTAAGCCATCTGCCCCTCCACCAACTACAGTCCCTGGAAGCACGTTTACGCCATCTGCCCCTCCACCAAAAACAGTCCCTGGAAGCACGTTTACGCCATCTGCTCCTCCACCAAAAACAGTCCCTGGAAGCACGTTTAAGCCATCTGCCCCTCCACCAACTACAGTCCCTGGAAGCACGTTTACGCCATCTGGCCCCCCGACTATGGTCCCTGGAAGCACGTTTACGCCATCTGGCCCCCCGACTATGGTCCCTGGAAGCACGTTTACGCCATCTGGCCCCCCGACTATGGTCCCTGGAAGCACGTTTACGCCATCTGGCCCCCCGACTATGGTCCCTGGAAGCACATTTACGCCATCTGGCCCCCCGACTATGGTCCCTGGAAGCACGTTTACGCCATCTGGCCCCCCGACTATGGTCCCTGGAAGCACGTTCAGGGATGCTAATTTTGAAGTTTCATCAGACGATAAGGTCAGTAAATGTAAAATAAAGAATAACACTGTTGTGGGGGCACAGTCGGTAGTGCTAGTGTAGTGCCCAGGATTAGATAATTGACACTGGGTGAAAAAATGGGTTTGCAAAATTGTGGGATCTTGTTTTATTTATTAATTACACTGTTGACCCTGCCATAGGCGTAGTGTTGTAATTTAACATGAATTAAGAACTATTTCATTTTTAGGATGCTTTGATAGTTGTGCTGGCGCCAGCTCTCAATGATGAGACAACAGACCCATCACCCATCACACCTCTCATTGAGTGTGCAACACCTTTTCCCCTGAGTGTAGGAGACCTACATTCAGTATGTCCATTATCATTATTGGACTTCAGGGCAAAACCATCCCAACTTTGGTTGACTTCAGACGTGAGTGTGTGTGTGTGTGTGTGTGTGTGTGTGTGTGTCTAAAGTAATTACAGTCATTTTGAGGGTCTGGGGTTCAAAGTAAATGAATCCATTTTCATTGTTTACCTATTTCTACCATATAGAGCAACCTTCATCCAACTTTGACCCCTCATGGGTCTATGGAACTATTTTTGTGTCGAGTATCACTATGCCAGCAGCAGTACAAAACCGAAGGGCGCGTTCGGAAATGCGCCCTGAGCGCACTGGTGTGCTCTCTTGTCGTTCGTTTATTCAGTGCACTCAGTGTGTTGTCGTTCGAAAATCCAGTGCGCTGCGCACCGGGTGTGCTGAGTGCACGCACTGAGCAACCCTACCCTCAGGGTAGGGTTGCTCGGTGTGAATGGTGTGCTTACGTCACAGCTGTGTCTCTAGCGCTCCCAGGTGGCGAAAAAGGAGGAAAATTGTCGCAAAATGCAGCATTTGCGGTCTAGGGCGTCAGTCACACCTATCAGACAAGCGTCTTATCAATGTTTTATGGTTTCATCTGTCTTGTCGTTTGTCACATCAATTGACCACAATGCTTTGCGGAATCTGGGCGGTGCGTGGGCGGTGCGAGGACATGCGGAAACAGATCCACGTGTTGCCTGTTGTTGTCCTTACGCTGTTAGCTGCGGGACACAGTAGCTAGTAGCTTGTTGGTTGTGTCAACGTGTTGCGTCTCCACTTTATCAGTACCACTACCACAGTAGGTGCCAAGTCTGGCACTGATTCAGTGTGTATGTATATAGCCTCCAGGTACGCAGACTAAGCATGGCATCATTGTGGGAAATTAATATTTTCTGTTAGCAACGACTCCATTATTTTTAATAAAGCGCATCCATTTTACCACAACACACGACTTGTTGCATTTCAGGCTGTTAGCCATGACGCGGACGTCGATGCAGGCTATAGGCGAAATATAGGATAAGAGATGACATGCGTCTCCAAGTTGGAGCCTATAGTTGCGCCTGGGCGCACGGCTCTCTCCTATCTGCAGTCCGACCGTTCAGCGTTACTTCAGGAGAGGAGACGACAGATTGAAGAGTGCATGCCACTGCTTTGGCATTGCCAGTGGACACCTCGATGTTAATGTTATTAAAAAAAATGAGAGAAAAAAAAGGGGGGGAATCATATTTGAACCATAATCTGAAGTAGGCCTAATGTACAGTAGGCCCATTGGGCATAGCCAACACGGCACATCATTATCACATCTACATTTATCCTTCAACATTTCATGCCCAAAATGATTGTTTGGGAGCATGCAGTAGCATTTTCAGAAATATAAGTCATGGCTACGACTCTTTCATAATCTCCAGTCCAATGCGCACTGCCCATGCGAACTGAAAACATGTTCATTCATATTGTAATAGATGTGGGTTTTCTATAGTCCGTAAATATCAGCCCTGGAAGCACCACAGACAACAAGGTACAAATAGCAACCTTTATTATAATGTTGGACAAATACATAGTATGCAGAATAACGAATACAGTAAATACGTGAACCCCCTATTAAAACCAAGTAGTCTGTATAAATACAATGTCTATCAAATAAGCAAGTATAAATACAATGTCTATCAAATAAGCAAGTATAAATAAATACAATGTCTATTAAATACTACAGTGTACACAATACACGATACACGTCTTCAGCTGGGTACTTAACTCGCCGTGATGGCGGGACCCCCCAGGGGTCTGAGCTGTGACGCCGTCCAACTCCCCAGGGGATGCTTAGCTGGCCGGCGTGCCGCGCTGACAATACAGTCTCTTTAAAGTTGGTGGTCAGCTGTCATCGTAGGTCGCGGAGCGAGGCGGCCGATCACTCTGCTAATTCCCCCAGCCCTGTCTATCTACAGGAGACTATAAGTGTAGTCTCCCCTCCTGCTTCATTCACAGCTAACTCCCCCTCGCTGTCTGTCTTCACTGTCGGCTGGACTATAACCAGCGAACGGCCCCTCCCGCTTCCCAGAGTGCCGTGCCACAAGACGTATGCTCCAACTTGTACAAACACCCAAGTGTCCCTTTTATACTGGCGTCCACCACCTGAATTCACTGCCGTCAATCAGTGCGTCTCTGCTCATCAATCACTGAGCTCCTCCTCTGCTTCACACATCACAATATGAACAGTTTTATTTTATTTTAACAACCAAATCATATGGAATGGTTTGAAGTAGGCCTTCATTTATAATGTCGCATCCTCTGTGTAAAGCACTGATGTCCTTTTATATCGTTGGTCCGTGCAGTCAGACGGATAACTATTGATTATGGGTCGGGTGGAATAACAAACTGATACGAGGTGGAACGAGAGATCTGAACGGAGTCGACGCGACACCTGAATTATTTGATAGCTTGCATGCAATCTCTTTTGATATGCTACTGTACTGTTTCTGCAGTTTAGAAGTAGCTCCGGTCCATTCTGTCAATGCAGGGTGTGCGTGTGCGTGTGTACACGATAAATATCTAGTACATTTGTATATTCACGTACAGTCGTACAAGTAGGCTACACAGCATAGGCACTCAGATCATAACACAGGGCAGAATCATATAAGCATTAGGAGTGAATGATAAAATGCATGCACCTTGAATTATAACGTTTGTTTTAATTTTCTGTTCGGCCACGACGGGCAGGGATTATATTTTCCTGTTGAATTGCTTACTGGAACAGACCAAACTACTTTACTTAACAATAAAATCATTTTCGTTACGAAAGCGCATAGGCTCTTTCCTCTTCCGTGTCTGCACTCTGCAGAAAAAAAACAACAGAGTGTGAAAAGACCGCCCAGTGCAGCGTAACAAACGGACCTTCTCTCCTATTGGTTGGCGGGTAAACCCAACCCTTTTTGTCTTGTCTGAAGTCCCGCCTTGTTCTTCAGTTTGTCGCCTACAAAATGTTTTCTGTCTTGTGTCTTGCCCCCCCCCCCCCCCCCCCCCCCCCCCCCCCATGAAACACGTTTGTCTGATGAAACCACGTGACTCCCATTAGAAATGCATTGGGAGCTGTCTTGTCTGATGCTTTTCATCAGACAACCATAAGACGCTTGTCTGATAGGTGTGACTGCGGCCTAGTTGGTCGCTTGAGCCTCATCATTAAACACGCATCAACGTGCAGACCAACAGCAGGTAAAAACTAATGTTATGAATTACCTTTCAATGATAAGCAACGTTTAGTTAACGAGTATTTATTGTCTGTGAGGAAGCCAAGCTATGGCTAAGTAGCCTACTGTACATCACCATACAAGTGTTCACCAACTTCACCATGTACATGACTTTGGCTGGCCCATGTTTATTCAGACCCTGGGGATTAAACTGTAAATTAAACTGTTGCTCATTTTACTGGGAACCCCCCCTCCCCCCAGCCCAGGGTCCCTGAACCCCACTTTGAGAACCACTGCTATAAATGATAGTAGTCTTATAACTCAGTAGCCTTAGCTAGTTGTCCTGCTGGAACACTTTGGTTCTGTTTGTCTCTAAACTTGCACGCTTAAACCAAATTACCCTTAACATTCTTACAATTATATTCATTCACTTGTTTTAGGGTCCAGTCAGCAGGACACTGTGTCCAGTGACTCCAGTCTGGGCCAGTCCAGTCAGCAGCAGTCAGCTGAGCCTGAGGCAGGATTCACCTGGACGCATCCTGCTATCCTGCTCCTCATCGCTCTCTTTGAAGAGCACAGAGAGAACTTCTCCTCTGTGAAGATGACCAAGAAAAAGGCTTGGGAGCAGTTAGCCAGGGAAATGGGAAAAGGATGATATGGACTTACTGGTACACAATGCAGCAACAAGTGGAAAGGGATGCTGAAGGTTTACAAGGACACACTGGCCCATAATAAGAGGTCTGGTGCTGGCAGAGCTACATGCCCCTATTATGCTGCCCTGGATGCTCTGCTGCACAAGTTCCCCAACATAAACCCCCTGTCAACAGCCAGTAGCAGCAGTGGTTTTAAGCCACCAGCCACCATCCCTACACCTCTGCCCAACTCTCAGCCTCCTTCCAACATCACCGTACCACCATTCACCCCTGTCCTACCTTCACCCATCTACACCCCACCACCTCCACCACCACCCACCGGACCAGATGACCAAGACAAAGCTAGAAAAAGAAAAAGTGCAGAGGAGCCGACTTGGCTTAAAGAATATAGAATAGAAGCCAAGAGATGCGGCAGAGAGGAGGGCAGAACAAATATCACAACGCCATACAGAAAAAATGGGGATGTTGGGCCAAATACTGCAACAGCAGAACAAGATGTTGGAGCTAATGGTGGCAAAGACAAATGAAAAATGAATTTGAGTTTATTTTCTTCAAATCGCCTTTTTTTGTGCCAACAAACATTAAATGCCATTGATTAAATGAGAAAATCAACATGTTACCCAGTGCTAATGCCTAAGCTGTACATTGGTCTAAATTGTTTTTGCATTTATGAAAATAAACATTTGAAAGATGCAAGCTTCAGAACCAGTTTATTTGACATGTGCACACTGCACATTTAATAATAATAATAATAATAATAAAACTTTATTTGTATAGCACCTTTCATGACATGAAATGCAGCTCAAAGTGCTTTACAGAGAAATGGAGGATAAAAGAAAAGCATGGCAACAACATTAAAAACAAGCAGTAATGCAGTGAGGACATGAATAACAAAAAATAAAAAATAAAAGATCAATTAAAAGCAATGTTGTAGAAGTGGGTCTTGAGCTGAGCTTTAAAAATGTCTACAGAGGCTGCCTGACGAAGGTACAGTGGGAGCTTGTTCCATACCGACGGCCCGTAGAAGCAAAAAGCTGCTTCCCCGTGTTTTTTAGTTGCCATTTTTTTTGGCAAAGCGAGCAGGCCGGCAGTGGAAGACCTTAGGGGGCGGTTTGGGACATATTTAGGCAGGCAGTCATGTAGGTAGGAAGGTGCGAGACCATTGAGAGCTTTATAGACAAGTAAAAGAATTTTAAAATCAATCCTAAAAACAACCGGAAGCCAGTGCAGTGATGCCAAAACTGGAGTAATATGTTCTCTCATCTTAGTTCTAGTTAAAACTCTGGCTGCTGCATTTTGGACAAGTTGTAGTCTGTCAGTTGTTTTCTTAGGCAGTCCTGAAAAGAGTGCATTGCAGTAGTCAAGCCGAGAAAAAACAAAGGCGTGGATTAGCGTTTTTGCATCGTCCAAGGACAAATAGGCTCTGATTCGTGCAATATTTCTAAGGTGAAAAAAGGCAATCTTGGTAACATGATTAATGTGTGAATTGAAATTCATTCATTCATTTAGCAGTTACATTCCCCGAAACATCAAGATTTTACAGTGAAAAGTGGAGATATTTTACTAAATACATTTTCTGCCATAACTTTCAAATTAATATGAAACTACTCCCCAAAACAACTACAAGTCTTAGGAATTAATTGTTGGGTGAGTGTACATTCAGTGCTACAAGTTTAAATGCAGACAACAAGGTCAGTCTGTTAACCATGCACGGATAGGACAATCTATGCTGTGTATTTGGAACACATGCAAGATCACACTATTATCATTCAATATTCAAACCAATGTATTCACCAAAACCAACTTAGTTCACTATATTTGTGTGTGCTTGTGCTCCGGACAAGTGACTTGTGTGCCCAGACAAGTGAATGGGAAATGTTAGTTAGTAGCAAAAGTAGAAAGTACTCATTATGCAGAATGTCACATTACATGTTTTAAAATGTTGGAAAATAGGCGATATACAATCTCACAATGCATTGTGACACAGTGTGAGGTGGTAGATGGGCTATTTTCAAATGGCTGCAATCTGTACAAATAGCTCAAAATGTTACTTAAATGAATCGTACTTAGTTACGATCCACCACTACCTGGCGACCGCGTCCCAATTCTGGGCATGTCATATACCAAGTAAAAAAATGTTTCAATGATGCAAGTCAAACTGTGGCAACAAGATGTGAGTTTGTGTGTAGTGATGAAATGGGGACATTCAACTATAAATGTGGAGTGAGTATGGAGGCGATGTAGTTCCTCTTCCGAGTGCCAACTGCCTGCCAGCGATCATGCTCCTGATGCAGTTCTGCAACGAACAGCACCCTGTCCTGGTCATGGCGCTCCTCCTGTGGTGGATCCTCATGTAGTTCTTCCTGTCCATCCTGTGCATTTTGTTTGTGTTAGGATTGCACTTGTCTATGGTTTACTTTTAAAGACCACTGTCCTGTTGACCCATAGAACGGCTGCCACATGGCGGAGAGACAATCTCCATCCTAACTTTTAAAATCATTTTAACTTTAGTGAACACCCCAGATGTTTAAGTTGCATTTGACATATGCCCCCTTCCTATACAAACCCATTGAAAATAAAAACCTTGGTTCTGGTGACTCATACTGCCCTCCTAATATGTGAGGGGCTGTGTCTTTTCAATTACTTTATTTATTTGTGACTCCTGTGATGTGAATTATCAACCGAGTTAGTAGTTATTTATGGCATACCTGGATCATGTCCTCCACCTCCTCTTCATTGGCTAGACATACATTATGGAGTACGCAGCAGGCCATGACACACAGCGGGATCAAGTCAATCCTGTTCATGTCTAGATACTTCAGGCGGCGAAAGCGTCCTTTAAGGAGTGCAAAAGCCCTGTATACAGAATGTAACAGCACAGTGATAGTCATGTTAGAAGTGTCAAAAGGTATGAGACCTGCAGGATTGCAGTGATAGCTATTACACTATTTGCCTGTTAAAGGACCACTTCTCAACCTATCTTCATATAATACGTCCATACTAATAATCATGATAAAATGGCACCATTTATTTCTGTCTGTCGCGGTCTGTGTCTCATAGGAGGGCTGTGGGCAGATCAGAAACCCGGTGTCCACCAGTGACATCATCGTTAGGCAGATCATTTTTTTAAACAAGAAACAAAAATGTTTAGATTTGTATTATCGTGAGAACGATAGCCTGCAGTTTCTATTAGCTTGTATTCCCCATCGATGATGTCACTGGTGGACGGGTTTCTGAACTGCCCATAGCCCTCCTATGAGACACAGACCGAGTAGAATTTGTTTTGCCATTTTATTGTGATTATTAGTGAGGACCTATTATATGAAGATAAGTTGAAAAGTGGTGAAGTGGTCCTTAATATGTACCACAAACACCATCCTTTATAATAGGAACAATCACATCACACAAATGGACAAATTATTGCTAAACCAACCAGCGTGAAAGGTGTGAAGTGGTTGCACTAAATATAACTATTACAAACCTTTCAATGGTCGTCCTGGTGCCCGACAGAGCCAAGTTGTAATGTTGCTGCTCTAGGGTCAGGTGGCCATTATCTTTGAACCTGACCAACAACCACGGCTGTAGGGGGTAGGCAGGGTCTCCAATGATGTGTGTGTCGTCTGGCATCATCTGCTCAGGGTTGGCTTCAATTCTTGCAGCCAAATCGGACTCTCTGTAAACCCTGGCATCATGCACCGAAGCAGGATATCCACTGAAGCAGTCTGTGAAGGCCATGCTGTGGTCACAGACTGCTTGCAGGTGGATGCCGTGGAAACCCTTTCAGTTTACATAAGACTCTGGGTACTTCAGGGGAGCCTTCTCATCCGCCGCCTTGCTGGCACAACCTGGGGGGCCTCTGCCAAGGTACTACGCATCTCCACACAGGCTCTTGTCTTCTCTACAGCCGAGTACTGTGCCCCAACCTGGAGCAGAAGCCCACACGCCAAGAAGGTTGACACGGCCATAAACAACGCCCTCCGGATCATCACTGGCTGCCCGAAACCCACCCCCCTGTTCTACCTGCCGGTCCTAGCAGGAATAGCCCCAGCTGGCCTACGACGAGAGGCTGCCACCCTCGCCCTGGCAAGAAAAGCCCAGGAACACGACTGGCACCTCCTCCATGACACCACAACTATGGCAACAACACCAAGCAGACTCAAGTCCCGCCACCCATACAACCGGTCTGCGCAAGAGCTGCTTATTTCCATCCCGGAGGATCTGAGTACTAAAGCCTGGCTGGCGGCAGCATGGAAGCAGGAGTGGGAGTCGGCAGGACAGACACGTCTACACCATTATGTCCCGGATCCTGGAGGTGGCGTCGACGGAGAAGACCTACCTCGCCGGCAATGGACCCTCCTCAACCGCCTGCGCACAGGGGTCGGCTGCTTCAAAGCGTCCATGAAGAAGTGGGGCCTAACAGACAGCGCAGCGTGCGAGTGCGGGGAGCCTGAGCAGACTGCCAACCACATCATCAGCGCCTGTCCCCTGCATAGACCACCTTCAGAGGAGGGCCTCTTCCGAGTGGGACCTGAGACGAGGGCATGGCTACACGACACAACGCTGGACATATGACGATACACGAAAGAAGAAGGGGAGCCTTGATTGGGATATGGGTCCCATCAATGGCTCCAATCACTTTGGGGAAGCTATAGTTTTTACGGAAACCCTTTATGATCTCTGCTACCCTGGGCCCAGTAGGCCATACTATAACAGTTTTTGCGATCCGAGACAATGCTTTCAGGACTCTCTTGAAGCAGGCCTCTACTGTTGACTTTGTCACATTGAAACGGTCACTGAGCCCCCTGCAGAGAAATAAATATTTGTATTTGTCAATACAAAATGCAATACTTTGTGTGATTGATTGATTAACAGTTTGCAGAATGGGTACATTTAAAACAAAAGCACAACTCAATACAAAAACTGTTACTGTGGACGACACCATGATAAAGCATTACACTTGTTTACAACAGGGTCCACCATCAATTCATCAGAACATTTAGAGACGTACAAATATACACAATTATCATATAAAGAAATTCTAAAGGGGAAAACATACATTAAGGGGAAACGGGGGTGGGGGGCAGTTTTGAAGGAGTCAAGGGATTCATATGTCTTAATGGCTGTTGGGCGTTCTACATTTTGGTGGTATCGGTGTGTAGTTTGTGATTGAATGGACTCGTTGATATAGCTAGTAGTAGCTAATTAACTAATGAAGGTATAATATGTCACTAGGCTAAGTTACCTGAAGGACTCCTGGTTGCCCAATAGCCACAGAACAATCAACAGCTGCTTGGAGGCTGGAATGGATGATCGGCCCACTCCATGTTGGTTGATCAGGTCCTCTGCAATTTGCTCTGTTAAGCAAAGCAAGACAAATGTAACTTATTTGTGGAGCACATTTCAATATGGTATTTCAAAGTGCTTTACACAACATTAACCCTCCTGCAGGTCAGTTCTGCATGGTCAATATATTGGTTAAAATCATGTCAGGGTTAGTGTAGTAGATCCCAGGAAGACTAAAATAATTTTGGTCAGTATCATGCAAGAGCACCAAGAGAGTAAAAACACATAGATGGCATGTTAAGGACCTGCTAGGACTGCAAAGGTTGTGCGTGTCATCCTGAAATGCTCCTTGAAAGCATCGTCCCTGTACTGAGGAACGACCCTCTCTGCATAGTCTGTGATCTTCACCCTGGCTTCTGTTTGGGCAGGGGCTGCCATTTGCAGCATATGTCTGTCCACCCTCAAGTCCTGGTCCTAATAGAGGAAATTGTATAATCTATCATATAGCCATGTATTGTCACTCACTCATATATGCAGTTAAAATGTTGGTGTGTAGCAAGCAGGCAGGCAGGCAGGCAGGCAGACAGGCAGACAGACAGGGCAGGCAGGCAGGCAGGCAGGCAGACAGACAGACAGACAGACTGACTGACTGACTGACTGACTGACTGTGTGCATTCTGTACCTAGGTACAGAACGCACACAGTCAGTGTGCACACAGTCAGTGGGCAGCGCTGTGATTAGCCCAAGGCTATAGTGCCTACTTACATTCTCAACTTCGCCATCATCCTCGTCGCTGTCCACTATTGCAACAACAACAACGGCTGAACTTGCCAACAGAGAAACAACTGTAGCCATCGCTTCTGCCATGTTGCTCTTCTACAGTAGGCTAGGCTACTTGCTTGTGAAGTTGTACTTGTGCTGCGTTTCTCGTTGGCTGCAGAGACTCGAGTTTTAGTGCAGGCGTAGGATCAAAACAATCACAAACGTGCACGCCCCCTACAGGAAGGTGTGTTTGGTTGTAACTGGTCGTTCGTAAATAAGGCACACTGAACGCACTCTGTGACGTCACCGCCCACCACACTCAACAAACTGACCACATTCCCGGTGCGCATTTCCGAACGCGCCCATAGTTCCATGTGACTGAGGTCAAAGTTGAACGAAAGTTTCCCTATGGTATAAATAGGTCAACAATACAAATTATGCTAGATATGTGGATTAATGTATTTTTTTATGCGTGGCGCCCAGTAACTCCCACCAAATGACCGGAACTACTTAATATTTACCAAACTACAGCAGAACTCCCACCACGGGACTCAGGCAATCAATTAACACCTTTGCAACCACTATTATTGAAACCACTATATTGATGACAAGTATTTCCTACAGCTTTAAGTCCAAATCTTAACTAACCCTTTAAGATTGTGTTGTCTTTACATTTTGATTTCCTTTTCAGGCTGTGAACTTCAGATTGGCGCAGCTTGTACAACAATCCAGAAAGGTGATGACTCGGTTCTGTGAGGGACAATGTTAAGGTTACAACAATTTACAACAAACTTTTATAGATTATTTCTCATTCCGCAGGCAATGTTGGTGGCTGACTTTGAGTGGTTGAAGTGGCTGCGTCATGATTTCAGTGACACCGCAAAATTTCAAGTGAGTGTATTTGAAATTTAAATTTAGTTTTTTTTTTAAACAAAGTAGCCTATATAACATTAGTCAAATTTGTGTTGTCTCATACAATAGAGGGCATCTAGGCTGTTTGTGGCACCCGTTGTGGGTAAAGAGCGTAACCACTTTGTCCTGTGGGTAAGTGAAAACTGTATTGTGTATGATTGGGTCAAACAAGTACAATGTGGTAGCCTATACATGAAAACGTAGTTATATTGCAATTCTGTAGGTAAGGACACATACTTTAAGATGTGTAAAAGGATAAACAATTCAAATGTATGTATAAAAGGATGATAAACAATTCAAATGTATATGAACAGGACAAATGTAAATGTTTGTGTTAGGTTTTGGACTTCGACCAAAAATAAGTTAGAGTCTACGACTCGCTGAGAGTGGAAGGTCAAAATCCATTAGATGAAGGCTACATGAAGATTTTGAGGTATAACCATAAAGTAAAACAATAATGGTAACTCAGTAATGCATTATAAGCACAATTATTATGCTTTATAATTCACTTCACACTCGTTATAAATGTCTACTATCATCACGTATGACAACTTATGACATAAGTGCTGGACTGCTGGTCAGAATTTATTATTGGCTCAGTGGAACTGCACGTAACTACTGTACCAAGTAGTTATAACGTGCCTTTATTCAAAGATGTTATATGAGGAGTTCCATGAAGCATATGCATAAAGATGCGATTATAAACACAACTTAAAGTATTTTAAATGGCACAAGCTATAATACTTAATAAACCTTCTAATAGAATAGTATGCATAATTTAAAGTTTTTATCAGTTCCATGCGTTATTGTAATGTATTACAAATGTAGCTCATTATAGACAAACCTAAATATAAAGTCTTATAAAATGATTGGCTATTACGATTTAGATATCTAAAAAAATATTGAAAAACAATGTGATTTCTATCTTTCGTTCTAGGAAAGTCTTCCAAAACAGGGACAAGTTAGTGGATTGGAAGGTCTACCATCCTCGACAGTGGAGACAGTCGGACAATGATAACTGTGGAGTTTTTGTCTGCATGGTATTTCACCAACATTTTATGTGTGCTTTCAGTATTTTTCTGGACTAGTAAATAACTTTCAATGTGACTGATTTTTCTTATGTGTAGGCCTACATGAAAAAGGCTGCCCAACATGAAGTTGGCAAAGAAGAGGTAATGGAGGAAACTCTGAGGATGGAACAGCTCACCACACTGAGGATCTACATTGCTAATGAGATGCGCAAAGGTGCTCTTGCTCAGGTAATGTCTTCATTTTATACCAAAAATATATAATTTTTATATACTCTGTGAATGGTTAATTAATGTAAAAAAATGTATTCCGAAAGAATGAAAACTTCAGGAACTCGGAAACCTACCAAACGGCCATACCAACTGCTGCGGCTGTTCTCTCCGGGAAGAAGACGGGAGGAGGTGTCTGTCTCTTGGTCAACCGGGCCTGGTGTGACCAGGGGAACATTGTAACGATCGGAAAAGCCTGTACCCGCGACCTCGAGTACATCATGCTGCAGTGTCGTCCTGTTTGGCTCCCAAGGGAATTTACCTCGGTCACCATCGCCGCTGTGTACATTCCGCCACACGCCAACACAAACACAGCGCTTGAGGAACTCCATGACGCGATCAGCAGGCAGGAGACAAATCAGCCAGAAACAGCACTTGTCGTGGCTGGTGATTTCAACCAGGAAAATCTTAAAAAGATTATGCCCAAACTCCAGCAGCACATCCACTTCGGAACCCGAGGGGCAAACACGCTGGACCACTGCTACTCTCCCTTCCGAAATGGTTACAGAGCCCTCCCCCGTCCGGCATTTGGCAAATCCGACCACTGCTCCATCCTGCTCCTCCCCGCCTATAGGCAGAGACTGAAACGGGAAGCCCCAGTCTATAGGACGGTACACCGCTGGTCAGACCAATCAGAAGGCATCCTTCAGGACTGTTTTGACAACACAGACTGGGGTGCGTTCAAGGCTGCAGGAAATCTAAGCGATTACACAGACACTGTCACCAGCTACATAAAAAAGTGCACAGAGGATGTTGTCCCTTTGAGAAAAATAAAAATCATGCCAAATCAGAAACCATGGCTGAATGCCCAAGTACGGACAGCTCTCCATATTCGGCTTACAGCGCATCGGTCTGGTTCTCAAGAGGAGTACAAAAGGGCAAATTATTCTCTTAGGGCAACAATCAAACTGGCAAAGAGGGAATGTGGCAAAAAAATGGAATCCAAGCTCGATACTAACAACCCGAGGCACCTATGGTGTGGACTCCAGGCTATTAGTGATTACAGGGGGAAAACAAACCAAACCCCACTAATAACACCTACCCTCCCAGATGAACTTAACACATTCTATGCCAGGTTTGAACCCTCTGTCAGCACGACTGCTCCCTCCCTCACCTCCACCTCTGTGGGAGAACAGACCCCCCCGCAACCCCCCTCTGACTGTCCCTTTACCATCAGTGAGGCCGACGTCCGCCGCTCCTTCAGTCGGATTAATCCACGCAAGGCAGCCGGTCCAGACGGCATCCCGGGACGTGTCCTGAGAGCCTGTGCCCACCAGCTGGCAGGGGTGTTTGCAGGGATATTTAACGAGTCTCTCTCCCTCAGAACCGTTCCCACCTGCTTCAAGTCCAGCACCATCATTCCCATCCCCAAACAGCAGAAAGTGACCAGTCTTAATGACTGGCGCCCCATAGCCCTCACACCCATAGCCAGTAAATGCCTTGAGCAACTGGTTAAGGCAAAAATATGCCCTATGCTCCCCCCCACCCTGGACCCCTTGCAGTTCGCCAACCGTGCCAACAGGAGTACGGAGGACGCCATCTCGCATGTCCTCCACACTGCCCTCTCCCACCTGGAGGGGAAGAACACCTACGCAAGACTGCTCTTCGTGGACTACAGCTCGGCGTTCAACACCATAATCCCATCTAGGCTCGTCATTAAGCTCCAGGATCTGGGTCTGCACGCAGCTCTGTGCGACTGGATCCTGGACTTCCTGACGGGCCGCCCCCAGGTGGTGAGAGTGGGCGACCGCACCTCCTCCCCATTGACTCTCAGTACAGGAGCACCACAGGGCTGTGTCCTCAGTCCACTCCTGTACTCCCTCTACACACATGACTGCATGGCCTCACACCCCACAAACACCATCGTGAAGTTTGCTGATGACACGGTGGTGGTGGGGCTGATCACCGGAGATGACGAGGCAGCATACAGGGAGGAAGTGACCAACTTAGAGCGGTGGTGTGAAGAGAATCATCTCCTGATGAATGTCTCCAAGACCAAGGAGGTCATCGTGGACTACAGGCGGGGGAGGGACCCACATCCTCCTGTCACGATCAACGGCGCTGTGGTGGAGAGGGTGGAAACATTCAAGTACTTGGGGGTGAACATCCATGAAAAGCTGAAGTGGGAGGTACACACAACTGTGGTTGTTGCAAAAGCGCAACAACGCTTATATGGTCTCAGACACCTGAAGAAGTTCGGCCTGAGCCCTCACATCATAAGGAACTTCTACCGAGGGACGATTGAGAGCCTTCTGACAAGGAGCTTCACCAGCTGGTATGGGAGCTGCACAGACGGGGACCACAAGGCCCTCAGAAGGGTGGTGCGCTCAGCCGAGCGTATCACTGGGTGTCGGCTGCCCAGCATGGAGGAACTGTACACTCAGAGATGCCTCAGGAAGTCCCTGAGGATCATTAAGGACCCCACACACCCCCATACAGTTTTTTTCAGGCTGCTGCCCTCGGGGAAGAGATACCAAAGTATCAAAGCCAACACAAACAGACTGAAGAACAGCTTCATCCCTCAGGCTGTGAGACTGCTCAATAAGCCTAAGTTAACATTGAACATTCCGTGGGTACGGCCTTGTATACTGACCTGAGTCCTTTAAAACCTTTTAAAAACTTTAAAAACTTTTATACTTAGCATGTTATTTAAATTTACTTATGTGTATTGTGGAGCATCACCCAACGAAAGTTTTTCACAATGCTGTACCTGTACATCTATGTGACAATAAAACACCTTGAACCTTGAACCTTGAAGTCAACTGGGATAAGTACCAGAAGTGGCAAAAAGGTGGCTGAAGACAGCCAGTGCATGTGCTGGGAGATGGACGCATGCATTTCGAAGTTTGTGAAACCTCCAACCTCTGACTGGGTGCAGTGTGTGGTCTGCCTGAATAAGTTCCACATTGACTGTGCAGGGGTTGCATTGTGCAGTTCAAATTTCCAATGTGGATGTGAGGATGAGTGGTAAATATCTAAGAACAATCGTAAATATGTATACAAAGAAAACATTACCTTTTGTAATTTTGTCACAGTAGATGGTGTGTTTTCTAATCAATCGTCAAACATACATACATCTCACACCAAATAGATAGGCTACTTCATAATGTAATAACATGTGCATAGCTGGGTCATTCCTAGTAGGACTATAGTAAATAATTTAAAAAATCGCTATAAAATTGTATAAAAAGAAAAACCTATTTAGCCCCATGTTCGAATGCCCCCCGACCCTCTGTAAAAAACTAGAACGAAAAAGCAGCAAATGAGAAGAAATTAACACTCATCTCTTACTTTCTCTAATAACAACCTAAAACATGAACCTTGTTGAAAAAAACTAAAGTTGTCCTTGTATAGTAATGTAATTAATGTACCCTAGAGTTGGATGGAAACTATACAAAATCCCCCCTGCTGGAGGTCTACAACTTGCAGGGCCATGTGATCAGTGACATCACAAAGGTGTACTCGTTGGCCTGCAAAGTACATCTTTGTGATGTCACTGATCACATGACGCCGCACATTCTAACTCTCACACTCTCACAGCACAACCTGCTGGATCCCAACCAGTCCGGATTTAAGAAGGCCCACTCCACAGAAACTGCCCTGCTGGCAGTCACAGAAGCACTACATGCTGCCCAAGCTGCTTCCCACTCTGCAGTACTGATCCTCCTAGACCTATCGGCAGCATTTGACACAGTGAACCACCAGCTGCTCCTAGACACCCTAGCGGATCTAGGCATCGGTGGAACGGCACTAAAGTGGTTCTCTTCCTACCTCACCGACCGGACCTACCAGGTTTCCTGGAAAGGTCTGTTATCATCCCCCCGAACCCTCCAAACTGGGGTCCCACAGGGATCTGTACTTGGTCCCCTCCTTTTCTCACTGTACACTAAATCCCTTGGCACTATCATCTCTGCTCACAATATATCCTATCACTGCTACGCCGATGACACACAACTGTTTCTATCCTTCCCCCCCTCTGCCACTCAGGTGGAAGAGCGCATCACTGCATGCCTGGCTGACATCTCACAGTGGATGTCCTCCAACCACCTCAAACTGAACCCAGACAAGACTGAGCTTCTCTTCTTCCCAGCTAAGTCCTGCCCTATGCGGGAGCTAACTATCTCCGTAGACAACGCCCTGGTAACGTCTGTCCCAACAGCCAGGAATCTTGGTGTTGTCCTGGACAGTCAGCTCTCGTTCAAAACTCACATCACAGCTGTCACTCGATCCTGTAGGTTCACACTCTATAACATACGACGAATTAGACCGTTCCTCACCCAGGAATCAGCCCAGCTCCTAATCCAGACAACAGTCTTGTCAAAACTTGACTATTGTAACTCCCTCCTTACTGGCCTACCAGCATGTGCACTTAAACCTCTCCAGCTGATCCAAAATGCCGCAGCTCGCTTGGTCTTCAACCAGCCAAAATTCTCACATGTCTCCCCCCTGCTCCGTTCCCTCCACTGGCTCCCGGTCGCTGCCCGCACAGAATACAAAACTCTGATGCTGGCATTCAAAGCAACCAAAGGTATGGCTCCCCCATATCTTGCAAGTATGATCGAACCCTACAAACCCTCCCGCTCACTCAGATCAGCCAACGCAGGGAAGCTGGAAGTACCCTCACTAAAAACGCCGGGACAACACTCCACACGTCCCAAACTCTTCTCCCTTCTGGCTCCAAAACTGTGGAATGCACTTCCCATTGCAGTCAGAACTGCAGCATCACTCCCAATCTTCCGCCGTAGTCTGAAAACCCACCTTTTCAGACTCCATCATGGCCCATAGCACTTACCCCACCCCCTTAGATAGCAATTCTGTAGACTTAGATAGCATTTGATACAGACTTATAGCATGTTATGTAGACAGCATAAGTGCATTGTATGTGCTATTGTCATAGCACGTCATAGTACATATGTATAGCATAGTAGTATAGATGTATAGCTTATATGTATAGTTTCATTATAGATATTCCACTGTTACTTTCTTAGCTTACGCATGTTTCATGATAAATGTTTTTATGTGATGTATACCCATGCTTTTTTGTTCTTGCTTAATGTAAGTCGCTCTGGATTAAGAGCGTCTGCTAAATGCCTAAATTGTAAATTGTAAAATTGTAATTCTAGACCTCCAGTTGTAGGCTAAACGGAAGCTCCACAACAACTCTAAAGTAGAATATAAATGAAAGTTCAATGTTGAAAATGAGTGGTATTCCCCTTCAAATGATTGCAGGCATGGTGATCTGACATATTCAAAGGCTGATTTAACCGATGAAGAAATCATGGTATTTATATAAATAATTTGTTCTACAATAATATGTCATTAAAAAAGATAATTTACTATGTTTTTATGTGTTGAGTGAACTTTTGTTTTTAATCACAGCTATTTGAAAAGAAGATGCTCGAGGGAAGGATGTCTATCAGATTCCATCTTTTTAAAAACAAAAAGCTCTACCCCAACAATCGAGCTGACTACAATACATACTGTACATGCAACCTATCAACGACAGACAGGTAAGTAATTAGTGTGGCGAATGCTAAAAAAGTAATGACGAATGTTATGGTCAATTAAATAGATTACCTATTGTAACAATAATAATTCATTACAAATTACACAATGGATGAAGTATCATGAACATTACTGTAAAATTTCAGACAAGGATATTGAAATACAGATTGAAAAAACTTTCACAAGCTGGAAAAGGGCTTTCAAAATCCAAGAGGATCCAAGCTGCTGAGATGGAGGAATATGTTGACACAGTACTTTTGCCAGAGGTAAGTGTGTGTCTGTGTCAGTATAATTTTTGAGGTGCTTTGTTATCACAAACAACAAATCAGAAGAGCACCTGATGAATTTAAAGTGCATTTTAGGCCAACCTTTTGGGTAATTATTTTAAATTACTATGTATACAGTAGCCTGCATTATTTAGACATGTTATTGAAATAACTTTGAATAGGAATGACAATATGTATTACGTTTTCAGTTTTACATGTAGACAATCGGAAAAATGTATGACAAGATAAATTATATTTTGTTCCTGGTTACACTCCTGTGGATGAGAAAGAGATTCAAGATCAACCGTTATCAGGCAGAATGTCATTTCATGCAATGTGAAAGGTAAGACCATAGGGTAAAATCGGCATCAGAGGTAGAAATGCCATCTGACATGGAGGTCAATGCAACACAGGTATGTTCTGATTGATATTTGTTCTCCACAGGCAGAAAATAATTTGCCTGGACTCTACACACCATTTTCAATGAAATAGATAGTGGCAGGATGCAAATCCAATTGCTTTAACCTTGAGAGTAACTATTTTTAATTTAATTCAAACAGAAGGACCTATCTGGACCAGCTTTTGTGCCTGAGTTTGTTCTCAGTTCCGACTCAGACAACTAGGTAGGCTGTTATCTACTTTTGGCAATATAATTTGCCATGTTCAAATTGAGTACTTTTACTATTGTACCTTTGTATGGCAACATACTGTAAAACATAGTAATGCATTATTTATTCATCCTTTTCTTTTCGCAGGTACAGTAGAAGAATAATTTGAGAATGCTGTGATAATCTCTGGACTCTTGGAACAAGTTTTGACCTTTAACCCTGATAAAAGTAATTAAAATAACTTTGATCATCAGAATGTCTAGAACATGTTTTATTATTGTGAAAGATATCCCAAAAATGTAAATTTATTTTAATTATTATAAATGTGCATACGGTTTTCAAATATTTTTTGTTTTTACATTTTCCTCAAAGTCCTAGTAGAAAAAGTAAGGTTGAAATCTCTTTTATACAGCTTTAATGTTGACACAAACATCAGGTCATCAGGACCATGCAATGGGCCCACAGAGCGCCCCTCACTTCACACAGGTGTGATTTTACTTTTTATTTATGCATGTGCCGGTGGCAAGCGGCAGTTGCCGGGAGGTGCCGAAAGGTGCCGGCATGTGCCGGTGGGTGGTGGGGGGTCCCTGAACCTTGAGACCCCCAAAGACACCCCCCGGGGGTCGACACAATCACAACGAGCCCACCCCCATCCAAAACAGTTGAGAAATGACAGTTACCATTTGGGGCCCCGGGGGGTCCCTGGGGGTCCCCGAACCTTGAGACCCCCAAAGACGCAACCAGGGGGGCTACACAATCACAACGAGCCCACCCCCATCCAAAACGGTTGAAAAATGACAGTAACCATTTGGAGGGTCTCGGGGGGGGTCCCTGGGGGTCCCCGAACCTTGAGACCCCCAAAGACGCCCCCAAGGGGGCGACACGATTCCAACAAGCCCACCCCCGTCCAAAACGGTTGAGAAATGACAGGGGTCCCTGGGGGGTCTCGGGGGGGGGTCCCTGGGGGTCCCCGAACCTTGAGACCCCCAAAGACAGTGGCGGGGCGGCAGAAGTGCCGGCATGTGCCGGCACGTGCCGGATGGTGCCGGCACGTGCCGGAAGGTGCCGGCACATGCCGGAAGGTCCCGGGAGGTGGCGGGGGGTCCCTGTGGGTCCCCGAACCTTGAGACCCCCCAAAGACACAATCACAACGAGCCCACCCCCGTCCAAAACGGTTGAAAAATGACAGTTACCATCTGGGGGTCCCTGGGGGGTCTCGGGGGGGGGTCCCTGGGGGCCCCTGAACCTTGAGACCCCCAAAGACGGGGGTCCTTGGGGGGTCTCGGGGGGTCCCTGGGGGTCCCCGAACCTTGAGACCCCCAAAGACAGTGGCAGGGCGGCAGGGGTGCCGGCACGTGCCGGGCAGGGGTGCCGGCATGTGCCGGGAAGTGCCGGCATGTGCCGGAAGGTGCCGGCACGTGCCGGGAGGTGCCGGCACGTGCCGGAAGGTGCCGGGAGGTGCCGGAAGGTGCCGGGAGGTGGCGGAGGGTCCCTGGGGGCCCCTGAACCTTGAGACCCCCAAAGACGGGGGTCCTTGGGGGGTCTTCGGGGGGTCCCTTCGGGTCCCCAAACCTTGAGACCCCCAAAGACAGTGGCAGGGCGGCAGGGGTGTGCCGGCATGTGCCGGGAAGTACCGGCACGTGCCGGAAGGTGCCGGCACGTGCCGGGAGGTGTGCGGCAGAGCCGTGGCTGCTGCCGGTGCCGGAGAATGCACTCACTCCTTCTGTACTCCTTGCTCTTAACTCAAAGCAGGCAAAGCAGACAAGGCCACAAGTGAGGAGGATGTCAGGAAAAGTGATTGGTGTTCCCAGAGTTAAACTCTTCCAAAGGAATGGTAGGTCATCTACAGCCTTGGCAGAGGATGGATTATGTCCACAGGCACAGAATATGCCTCTTGTGGTAACTCGCCAGTGGAGTGAGCTAGTGTTGAAGTTTCGGTATTGGAATTTGGCACCTAAAACCTCAACTGGCAGCGGTGGGATTCGAACCCACGCCTCCAGGGTAGACTGCGACCTGAACGCAGCTCCTTAGACCGCTCGGCCACGCTACCACAATTGGTGAAGAAGTACATAATAGTTAATAGTTTGTTTAATAATGACTTTCAATACAAGCCATGTTTCCAACTCATCCTACTTTTCTATTGTTTGTGTAGTGAGTCGTAAATCATGATTTAAATAGCTTGTTCATGGTCTAATACATGTGTATAAGGCATATTTATAAAGCAGTGTTGGCAGTGGTGGCATTTGAGGCGACAACTCCATAAAGGCATAAACTACATGTATTTGCCATCAATAGGAAACATCATGAAATCGGAACGATAGCAGATTGATGTTGTGGTTAGTAAGTGCTGAGAACTAGAATACATGATTTGCCAATAGAGATAGCAGAGGATGGTTTCGATCCATCGACCTCTGGGTTATGGGCCAAGCATGCTTCCGCTGCGCCACTCTGCTCTGAGCTATTATGCAAGATGGAAATGGAACCTACAGTCTCTATAGATTAGGTATTTATGCAGTGCAAATTGTTAGCCAAATGTACAGAATGTATAGTCAAGTGAAACCTGAGGGTAGACATCCATTACGAGCAAACTGATATTACGTTGAATTCATCTCCAGAGATTAGTGACTTTCTTTCTCGCCCCCCTAGTGGCCAAAAAGTCTGGGAACTCAGATTAGTTCCTTTCTGACTTAGCTATTGGGCATCTGCAGAAGTCCCAGACATGTGAAACCAAAGTTTGCACATTTGTGGCAGTGGTGGGATTTGAACCCACGCCTCCAGAGAGACTGGAGCCTAAATGCAGCGCCTTAGACCACTCGGTCACACTATCTGGTAACACTGTGTTCAACTCAACTCAAAGCAGGCAAAGCAGACAAGGCCACAATTGAGGTCAGGAAATGTGATTGGTGTTCCCAGAGTTAAACTCTTCAAAAGGAATGGTAGGTCATCTACAGCCTTGGCAGAGGATGGATTATGTCCACAGGCAAAGAATATGCCTCTTGTGGTAACTCGCCAGTGGAGTGAGCTAGTGTTGAAGTTTCGGTATTGGAATTTGGCACCTAAAACCTCAACTGGCAGCGTTGGGATTCAAACGCACGCCTCCAGGGGAGACTGCGACCTGAACGCAACGCCTTAGACCGCTGGGCCACGCTACCACAATCAGTGAAGAAGTACTTAATAGTTAATAGTTTGTTAATGACTTTCAATACAAGCCATGTTTCCAACTCATCCTACTTTTCTATTGTTTGTGAAGTGAGTCGTAAATCATGATTTAAATAGCTTGTTCATGGTCTAATACATGTGTATAAGGCATATTTATAAAGCAGTGTTGGCAGTGGTGGCATTTGAGGCGACAACTCCATAAAGGCATAAACTACATGTATTTGCCATCAATAGGAAACATCATGAAATCGGAACGATAGCAGATTGATGTTGTGGTTAGTAAGTGCTGAGAACTAGAATACATGATTTGCCAATAGAGATAGCAGAGGATGGTTTCGATCCATCGACCTCTGGGTTATGGGCCAAGCATGCTTCCGCTGCGCCACTCTGCTCTGAGCTATTATGCAAGATGGAAATGGAACCTACAATCTCTATAGATTAGGTATTTATGCAGTGCAAATTGTTAGCCAAATGTACAGAATGTATAGTCAAGTGAAACCTGAGGGTAGACATCCATTACGAGCAAACTGATATTACGTTGAATTCATCTCCAGAGATTA
This sequence comes from Protomyctophum bolini, assembly GCF_963924005.1. NCBI lineage: Eukaryota > Metazoa > Chordata > Actinopteri > Myctophiformes > Myctophidae > Protomyctophum > Protomyctophum bolini. The sequence continues at coordinate 2,401,515 of NC_137867.1, forward strand.
GTGACTTTCTTTCTCGCCCCCCTAGTGGCCAAAAAGTCTGGGAACTCAGATTAGTTCCTTTCTGACTTAGCTATTGGGCATCTGCAGAAGTCCCAGACATGTGAAACCAAAGTTTGCACATTTGTGGCAGTGGTGGGATTTGAACCCACGCCTCCAGAGAGACTGGAGCCTAAATGCAGCGCCTTAGACCACTCGGTCACACTATCTGGTAACACTGTGTTCAACTCAACTCAAAGCAGGCAAAGCAGACAAGGCCACAATTGAGGTCAGGAAATGTGATTGGTGTTCCCAGAGTTAAACTCTTCAAAAGGAATGGTAGGTCATCTACAGCCTTGGCAGAGGATGGATTATGTCCACAGGCAAAGAATATGCCTCTTGTGGTAACTCGCCAGTGGAGTGAGCTAGTGTTGAAGTTTCGGTATTGGAATTTGGCACCTAAAACCTCAACTGGCAGCGTTGGGATTCGAACGCACGCCTCCAGGGGAGACTGCGACCTGAACGCAACACCTTAGACCGCTGGGCCACGCTACCACAATCAGTGAAGAAGTACTTAATAGTTAATAGTTTGTTAATGACTTTCAATACAAGCCATGTTTCCAACTCATCCTACTTTTCTATTGTTTGTGAAGTGAGTCGTAAATCATGATTTAAATAGCTTGTTCATGGTCTAATACATGTGTATAAGGCATATTTATAAAGCAGTGTTGGCAGTGGTGGCATTTGAGGCGACAACTCCATAAAGACATAAACTACATGTATTTGCCATCAATAGGAAACATCATGAAATCAGAACGATAGCAGATTGATGTTGTGGTTAGTAAGTGCTGAGAACTAGAATACATGATTTGCCAATAGAGATAGCAGAGGATGGTTTCGATCCATCGACCTCTGGGTTATGGGCCCAGCACGCTTCCTCTGCGCCACTCTGCTCTGAGCTGTTATGCAAGATGGAAATGGAACCTACAATCTCTATAGATTAGGTATTTATGCAGTGCAAATTGTTAGCCAAATGTACAGAATGTATAGTCAAGTGAAACCTGAGGGTAGACATCTATTACGAGCAAAGTGATATTACGGTGAATTCATCTCCAGAGATATAGTGACTTCCGTTCTCGCCCCCCTAGTGGCCAAAAAGTCTGGGAACTCAGATTAGTTCCTTTCTGACTTAGATATTTAGCTAGGCGGGAAATAGAGGTGATAGTTCAGTTGGTGATACAAGCATGAAATTTGGTACAGATGACCTTTATATGACCATAATCGATAATCAACCTCGGGCCACGCAAAATTCCTCCATTTTCCAAGATGGCCGCCAGTTTGCAATTGGACCTATACGTTTTGGACTACACCAATTCGCGGGGCCTATAAAACTTAGAATTTCCCCTAATTTTGGTATAAGATATGTCCTGGAGGTATTTCTACCAAGTGAGATAAAACAATAACATTAGGTTCCAATATGGCGGCATATTTTTCAATATGGCTGCTGAGAAATTGCATAAATATACATCTGCTTATGGTTAATCCACAGTTGGCGATACAAGCATGAAATTTGGCACAGATGACCTTTATATGACCATAATCGATAATCAACCTCGGGCCACGCAAAATTCCTCCATTTTCCAAGATGGCCGCCAGTTTGCAATTGGACAGCTAGGCGGGAATAGAGGTGATAGTTCAGTTGGTGATACAAGCATGAAATTTGGTACAGATGACCTTTATATGACCATAATCGATAATCAACCTCGGGCCACGCAAGATTCCTCCATTTTCCAAGATGGCCGCCAGTTTGCAATTGGACATACGTTTTGGACTACACCAATTTGCGGGGTCTATAAAACTTAGAATTTCCCCTAATTTTGGTATAAGATATGTCCTGGGGGTATTTCTACCAAGTGAGATAAAACAATAACATTAGGTTCCAATATGGCGGCATATTTTTCAATATGGCTGCTGAGAAATCTGCTCATGGTTAATCCACAGTTGGTGATACAAGCATAAAATATGGCACAGATTACCATTATACCACCCTAATTGATAATCAATTAATTATTTATTTTTCAAGATGGCCGCCAGTTTGCAATTGGACCTATACGTTTTTCAATATGGCTGCAGAGAAATTGCAGAAATATAGGCCTATATGGTTATTCCACATGAGCTTGTAACACATGCATTTGTAAATTACCATACACAGAATCCATTTATGGCACATTTTAAAGTAAGTAGGTAGATAAGTAATAAGTATACAGAGATTGGCCTACTGGCAGTATCATATTCTGTCCTCTTGGATGTATATTCAACCAGTGTTTCCCAGGCTGCACCACGGGGAGGTTTCTGTATATTCAGCCCATTTAAAAAAAAAAATGTTTACATTTTAAAGTGATTTGAATGATTTTGAATGATTTTAAATGACCTAAGATCAAATAGGGTGACATATGTTAAATATTATTATATCACCATACACAAACTTGCATCCCATAAAGCTTAGTGCTTTTTTTCTTCTTTTTTCTTTCTTTCTTTTTTCTTTTTGTTGTATTCAGGCAAGTCATTATAAACACATGGTGGCTGGACAAGTGACAGGCCAGTGTACTAGCAACTGCAACCACAGAGGTGTTTGCAAATAAGCCCAGACTTAAAACATTTGCAGCGGCCACAACATTCCTTTTTACAACCACATCGCGTCAGCTCCTGGCATGATTTGGCCACTGCTGGAAGATCTGTCCAGTGTGGAAGCCATGTTCTGTCCGTCTGGTGCCATCCCCAGTGGATTGGACTTGGCAAAACAGGACTGCACAAGAGTGACTGGCCCCATATATGTCCTGCTTGGTATGCAGCTCTCTTGCAATGTTCCTTTAGAGCGGCACTTGTTGGTGGAATGCAATCATATAATCGCTGCTTTCTGGCAAACAAGTCCAGTCGTGCCTCATTCACTTCCTTGTAGGAACTACTTTTATCGTACATGAGTACTACGAACTCCTCAAGGACTTGCATGTCTTCATCGGTTACTGCAACAGGTGTTTATATCACCAACTGTGCATTAACCATGAACAGTACATTTATGCAATATACCGGCAGCCATATTTGAAAAAATGCCGCCATATTGGAACCCAATATATATATTTTTAATTGTACTTGGTAGAAATACCTCCAGAACATATTCTCTTATATCAAATTGTGGGGAAATAAAATATTTACAGCCCCAGCAAGGTCATATAGTCCAAAACGTATTTACAGTTGCAGTCATTTTTAAAACTGGCGGGCCACCTTGAAAAAAATTGAATTCTGCGTGGCCCGAGGTTGATTATCGATTAGGGACATATGAAGGACATCTGTGCCAAATGTCATGCTTGTATCACCAACTGTGGATTAACCATGAGCAGATGTACATTTATGCAATTTCTCAGCAGCCATATTGAAAAATATGGCGCCATATTGGAACCTAATGTTATTGTTTTATCTCACTTGGTATAAATACCTCCAGGACATATCTTATACCAAAATTAGGGGAAATTCTAAGTTTTATAGACCCCGCAAATTGGTGTAGTCCAAAACGTATGTCCAATTGCAAACTGGCGGCCATCTTTGAAAATGGAGGAATTTTGTGTGGCCCGAGGTTGATTATCGATTATGGTCATATAAAGGTCATCTGTACCAAATGTCATGCTTGTATCACCAACTGAACTATTACCTCTATTCCCGCCTAGCTGTCCAATTGCAAACTAGCGGCCATCTTGGAAAATGGAGGAATTTTGCGTGGCCCGAGGTTGATTATCGATTATGGTCATATAAAGGTCATCTGTGCCAAATTTCATGCTTGTATCGCCAACTGTGGATTAACCATGAGCAGATGTACATTTATGCAATTTCTGGCGGCCATCTTGGAAAATGGAGGAATTTTGCGTGGCCCGAGGTTGATTATCGATTATGGTCATATAAAGGTCATCTGTACCAAATTTCATGCTTGTATCACCAACTGAACTATCACCTCTATTCCCGCCTAGCTGTCCAATTGCAAACTGGCGGCCATCTTGGACAAAGAGGAATTTTGCGTGGCCCGAGGTTGATTATCGATTATGGTCATATAAAGGTCATCTGTGCCAAATTTCATGCTTGTATCGCCAACTGTGGATTAAGCATGAGCAGATGTACATTTATCCAATTTCTGGCGGCCATCTTGGAAAATGGAGGAATTTTGCGTGGCCCGAGGTTGATTATCGATTATGGTCATATAAAGGTCATCTGTACCAAATTTCATGCTTGTATCACCAACTGAACTATCATCCCCATTCCCGCCTAGCTAATAGTCCAAAACGTATTTACAGTTGCAGCCATTTTTAAAACTGGCGGGCCACCTTGAAAAAATTTGAATTCTGCGTGGCCCGAGGTTGATTATCGATTAGGGACATATGAAGGACATCTGTGCCAAATTTCATGCTTGTATCACCAACTGAACTATCATGCATTGAAAACAGCTATTTCCCGCCTAGCTAATTGGGCATCTGCAGAAGTCCCAGACATGTGAAACCAAAGTTTGCACATTTGTGGCAGTGGTGGGATTTGAACCCACGCCTCCAGAGAGACTGACTAGAATGAAATCAGTTTGTCCTTAGCATCTGCACAAGTCATGGCATTTGAACATTGCAACTTGGCAGGGACACTCTTGCATGAATAGACAGTGTATTGCATTGGCCGGAAATCGAACCCGGGTCAACTGCTTGGAAGGCAGCTATGCTAACCACTATACCACCAACGCATGGGATACAAGTCATGTGCAGCTTTTTGCAGAGGGACAAGGTCATACGGGAAATAAAGGAAAGCATAAAAATATTGTGTCTAGAATTATATCAGTAAACCATCCCAATTTGCACGAGACATTGGATTTGAACTTTTTTGACCATTGCTTGTTCCACAATGTGTGGGACATAGGCAGCAACATGTGAAAAGGCAAAGTTGTTTTTTGCATTGGGCGGGAATCGAATCCGGGTCAACTGCTTGGGAAGCAGCTATGCTAACCACTATACCACCAACGCATGAGATACAAGTCATGTGCACCTATTTGCAGAGGGACAAGGTCATACAGGAAAGCACAAAATGTTTATGTCTAGAATTAAATCAGTTTGTCGTTACCAGTTTGCACAAGTCATGGCATTTGAACATTGCAACTTGGCAGGGAAACTCTTGCATGAATAGACAGTGTATTGCATTGGCCGGAAATCGAACCCGGGTCAACTGCTTGGAAGGCAGCTATGCTAACCACTATACCACCAACGCAAGAGATACAAGTCAAGTTGACTGGATTGCTGAATTCCTACAATGCCCATAATGCTTTGCTGCGCTGTTCCTCAGGGGTAGGCTGCATGTAGATGATGTAGGTGTGACTTTATCCTCCCATTTTCTACAAACAACAAATGCACATGTGAAGTGACCCAGTGTTGCCATGTCTGCTTATTATAAGCAACTTTGGGATTATTTTTGTTGCTTGTAAATATTGGTGGTTCACTGGTAGATGTTTCTTTTTTTGGCTCGTTTCTATATGTAGTTGATATTTGGGCTTTCTTCCAAATGTTTTTTACACCAGTGGTTCTCCATGAACATGCCAAGGACTGGGGGAAATTATTAAAATAATTAGGGTATAAATACCACTCTAAGTAGTATTACCAAGGTATATTTACCATCAAGCTATTATTAAAGTATTTACCTTATATATAGGGAATAAACAGGTAATCATAATGAGAAAATGCTATGTATTTATATAGGAGAACTAATACATATTACCAGGCCTCACTAAAGCTAAAATCATGGAATTAATAAATAACTAGAACTGCACTCTGTCGAGTGCATACTTGCTTGTTGCACACTAGTATGGCCTACTAGTGCGCAAGCAGAGCGCGCAAGTACTTTCGACCGCTACAAACTGTCAAATCTCAGTAATGACTACTTGTGCCTGATACGGCAGTGGTGCCAGAATTAAACCAGCAGACCAGGCACAGATTTAAAAATTACAAATCACATTACAACTACATACAGAGTATGTAGTTGTAATTTGATTAGCAGTATACTGTGGTTACCCGGTTCCAAAAAGTGACAGTTTTTTTCAACCGTATGTATGTATGCAAGTCTGTGCCTGGTTTGCTGGGACCAGATTACCACATTACGTCATCGTTGAGAGCTGGGACCAGAGTACATGGTGTGTATATGTATGACTAGCTCTCAGTGATGACGTAAGGGAAATGGTCATCTGTGTAATCTGGTCCCACCAGATACCACATTACGTCATCGTTGAGAGCTGGGACCAGAGTACATGGTGTGTATACAGTATGTATGACTAGCTCTCAGTGATGACGTAAGAGATATGGTCATCTGTGTAGTCTGGTCCCAGCAGACCAGGCACAGATTTATAAATGACAAATCACATTACAACTACATACAGAGTATGTAGTTGTAATTTGATTAGCAGTATACTGTGGTTACTTGGTTCCAAAAAGTGACAGCCAAGTTTTTTTCAACAGTAAGTCTGTGCCTGGTTTGCTGGACCCGGTAACCACATTACGTCATCGTTGAGAACTGGGACCAGAGTACATGGTGTGTATACGTATGTGATGACGTAATGTGGTTGAGAAAAACTTGGCTGTCACTTTGAAGAGACCAAGCGAAATGATTACTTGCGCGCTCTGCTTGCGCAAGTAATTATATACCATAGATAATTATTTACACAGGCACGTACACACACGTGCACGTACACAGGCACATCTTTCTCCCAGTCTTCCACACGCACACACTCTCTCTCTCAGGTCCCCAGTGACTGACTGAGACATCGAGCGTGCGTCCGCAACTGGTTGTGGCCCCCCATCAAGTGACCTTTTGACCAATGCGGCCCTCGCCCCAAGTTGAGTTCGACACCCCTGCCCTAACTGATCTAAGTAAGAGTACAATGACTGGCACATTTAAGAAAGCTCACATACACACACATACTGTACGAAAGATGATCTCATAATGACTGGCACATTTAATTGAACACAACACATGTCACATACACCCACACCTAGGGAGCAGAGTCCGGAGGAGAGGACCAACGCGACACTTCAGACAAAAGAGGGAGGATGCACCCCCTGAATAAATGAACTATTCTGTTGGACTATATTCACAACTTGGAACTATTAAAGATATCTCGATCCCATGGGATCTTCACTCTCTAGTAACGATGTGGCACCGAGGTCACTGACGGAATGGAGAGTCCAGAGGTCTACCGGTGGCTAATTCGTTGACTTCTGTCGGTAACACTGTCCACATCCATATTTGATTCCTTATGATTGTAATAGGCTCATATTATATTGTTGTAGACTATAGGACCAAACATAAATGTACACTATTTATTAGGGCTTTGATTATTAAAACGTATAGATAATTATAACTCTTTGCTGTGTATTTATTCCAGAGGTTGGTACCATTTTATGGGAAACAATCATGCAAACGAACGCGTGTTGATATCTGGTTTTCTGTCTGTACCTCCTTGGAGGTTAAAGGTGAAAGGACAGAGATTCAAATCTTCTCCAGGACCCCCAAATTAATTTGTATTTCTCCATTTGTGCCATGGAGCCCTCTATTAGATATGTGTTGTTAAAATGTTTCAAAGATATTCCACATTTGCACTTTCTCCACTCAAGAATTATTTTTAAATAGCCGGCTTATGTGCCTAATATGCACATAATATAAATAACCAAACATATATGTGCATATTGTTTTTGGGCTCGTTTGCACTTTCAGTTAAAGTCAAATAACTGGCAACCTTCACAGCTTAGTTCATTGCAAGAATAACAAACCATACGTCATACGTCCACTTTTTGCTAGCCTTTTTGGAGTGGATGACTAAATAACACATGAAGCCATGTGTTCTTTCTTGTACAACGTGAAGTCTGCTTTTCCTTGAACCAGTAAACGGTTGGACATCAGATTTTGTTTTGGAAGAAAGTATTCACTCTTCAGAAATTAGACAGAGCCACTGCATCCGCATGCTGTCTCCGTTACGGTTGAACATTGTCGTGTAGCTTTTTATAGCAAAGCAAACTAAATATATATAGGCTAAATTATCATAGTAGCCTATCACTAAAAGGTGTTTTTCCTCAGAATTGTTTCGTCATTCCCACACAATGAAGAAAGTCTGTGATTGACATTGAAGGGAGATGCATTTTGTAATAAAACAAAACGTACGTTTCATATTCATGTGTGTTATGATCAACTGTATTCTACGTATTGGACCCTCGTCTGGTTCTGGTGTGTGACGACCCGGTTGGCATTTCCATGGTTCGGCGGCGGACAGACAGACAGGCCGGTCCGGGAGAAGATTAACATGACACAAGACTTGGTCACATCAAAACGTTCACAAGGTTTATTACCCTTACAGCAGCATATATAGTTTGGATACTTCATGTCCTAATGACGTCACAGACTAGACATCACAATCATTGCCTGCCAGCAGCGGCCTTCAGCTCTAACACAGCTCCACTCTTATGTTACCATTCAGGCAGGCAGTACACCATACATACAAGTACATATCCGAACACAGTACCAAGTATCAGAACACTATAATACAACAGTCCACTCTTTTGTCATATAAGGACAACGTCATCTGATACTGTATTTATAATGGGGAAAAGTGTACAATCACGTATTGATACCGAAAAACCTGGCTCCGCCAGGGAAATTGTATCAAGCTTCTCTCTTCATTTAATGTGATCTCTTAATCAATAATCATTGATCAATCTCTGAGCAAGCACGCGCACGCCACCTGATTGTACACTGAAACACAGACATAGGTGTAGAGAGAGAGAGATATAAATAGGAAACACAGAAAGAAAAGAGGAGGAGAAATCAACAATAAATACAATATATAATATATACTATATAATATACAACATATACACGTATACATGTGGGGATAGGGTCACTTAACACTTAGCAACATTACTTTGTGTCTAATCCAACACTCCAAGATCAGCCTCTTCTGATCTGTTCTTCAGTACATCTTACCCTTCTCCGTCATATCTTATCTAGCACATGTTGTTGATCTGTCTGGGACGGAAGTACAGCCTGTCTTTACCTGGACTGGAACAAGGCAACCATCTCTGACATTTATAACTGACCATTGCCCCTACATCTAACCACTCTTTTATACCACTCCACACTTGCAGTATGCCTGCCTCCCTTATCTCTGGAGGCCCTCTTTCCTACAGGGGAATGTGTGGGTGTCATGTATAGGGACAGTGTGTAATGACAGCAAATAAACACATATTTGACATTGAGACACAAGAAACCAGTCATTAAATAATAAAAGGAAAATGTTCCATCCGTTCAAGAACAAGGAAAATGTTCCATCCGTTCAAGAACTGAAAATGTTCCCGAACTGGCTTACTCAACAGAAAGTGTTCAAGACTTACTCCAACAGTCCAACACTTACTCCAACAGTCCACTCTTACGACCCTACTCCACTGGAACCGACATGGCACAGAGCCCAAGCTACAGTTCTCCATACCGGCGACCGCGCGCAATTGTCCTGTACCGAATCCATCAGATAGTGCACAGATGTATATGGACCTGGCCCTGCATTTTTGATGATATAGCATCCCGCTTACTCCATAAACATCGCGCGCGCGAAACAAATCTCGCGCACATTCTGCTCCAGGATGCTTGTCTCATATAGTCTGAGCAAAATAGGTCTTCGTCACAATGTGACTACTTCCTATTTCCTTCATGAGTTCAAGACCTGGAAAATGGTCATAGGACGTTGTTCAAATGGCACACTTGCGTCACTGTGGTCTGGGCCGACACAGACCCTCCTGGCCCGTGACCCGAGTCACCCGACAGATGCAGACCCTTGCAGGACGCGGTCTGCGTCCGGTGTAGGCCTTGGCTGATCTTGCCCTCTTGCAGACATCTGCAGTAGCGATGTGATGGCCCTGCTGTAGGCCGTGCGCAGGCCCTGCTGTAGCATCCGGTGTAGGCCGTGGTCTGGCCCTGGTTGCTGTTCTATGCCCGAGGCGATCTCCCTTCCCCCGGCTGAATGCTTAGGCCTTCTGGACCTGGTGATACCCGTACTGGGGCTGGAAACCCACTCAATTTCTGTATTTTTCCGTCTGCTGTCCGTCTCCTGTGGACAAAACTGAACAGCACTGGGTTCCCCCCCCCCCCCCCAAACAAAACAAAGATACACACGCATACTGTGTGTGTGTGTGTGTGTGCTTGGGAGCTTCTAATACCATATTGGTTTTACTTCATCCATATTCCGCCAATCAATAAATCCCCCATCCAAGGGGAATAATCATACAATTAAAATTTCTAAATGTGTATTTTTGAGCATGTGACGTGTCTAATACTTACATGAATGACCCCTGACACTGGTGCTTTCCTGAGACCTCCGCTTCGTGTCTGCCCACCTGCTCTGTGTAAACAATTTCTACAGAGCTCTCTGTGTTCTCAAAACAAGATAAGCTAACAGAGCCTTGCTTTACCACAACAAGACACCAAGCACAGACACTCAATTGTTATGGGTTAATTTCAGACCATTTGCGTCACACTTGCACATGCAAATAAAATTTGTATTTGCCCTCTTGCAACACAATTAACCAGACACATTTCATCAAAAATGGCGTTTGGGGAGATAGAAACATGAATGATAGTTATTCAGCCTGACGCAGATCCTGGTTCAGCATGACTGCATTCCTGTGTGTTTCTGTGAAAATAGAAATATATTAGGGTTAGGGGTTAGACAGTCCACTCTTAAACACGCTTGTGAAACACAACGTAGTTTTACCACAGAATATTAATTCTGTCCTGCCGGCAAATCGTTCGCCAGTCTAAACCATGGTGGAGCCCCCTAATATTTCTAATGCCCAATTCACCCACACTAGTCAGACTCTTGACCATTATTTTTCCTCTGGTCCTTTATATCTTGACGGACCTGACATACTGTCGATTTTCTATGCTGAATAACATTCATTTACACTTCTTGTTTCGCTGCTATCAACACTGTAGCTATTTATCACTGCTATTTATTTATTTGAACTGCACGCGGCCTCTCTCAACTTCACAACCATGCGTCCATGTGTGAAATGCAAAGAAGCTCCCGCCCAGCCAAAATCTAAAGACTTCTCTCAACTGAACTCTTCTTCTCTCACTCAACTGGGGTTTCCCTACTAATTTAGTGTTTAATACAAATTATTTCAGGCCTGTTGCCTAAATTAGTGCACTGACTATATTACTACACAAAACTTGCACCCCTATTTTGTCTAAACTTAATAACCTTGTCCCAAAAACACCAAAACAAAATCGTCTGTAACTGATCGATTTATTCGTGAGCATATCTGCTCCTTAACAGGTGTATCTACTGACTGGGCCTAGGATCTATACAGTATTGGTTTTATATTTTATTTTATTATTGGAGTTCCCTTCCAAATGGATTACAGCTGAGCTTATAAATTGCACCAACACTTCTGGGCTAACGGATGAATTAGCACTATATCTTTACGTCATGAAATACTTGGCTTATTGACCTTTAAATACAACTAAAAATGTCAAATCTACCCTGATGCACACACGTATGCGCGTACGTGCACGCACACCTCCCTTTGTACAAGACACAAATTTATCTTCATAGACCCAACAATTTCTCTGTTGTCTATCTTTCTGTGTGCGTGCGTGTGTGCGTGTGCACATTAGTATGTGCCTCTGAGCCGTTCCTATGGCTCTAAATGTGAAAAATAACTTGCCACGTTTTTCCGAATTCCACATAAAACTGGTAAAATAAATATTTAACCTTCCCATTTCACATCTTAGTCAGCCGTTGCTGTTGCATGTAGTCACGTGCTGGAAGTGACATGCAGAAGTGGCATGCAAAAACCACAAAATGTTCATTGTTCAATTGAGTGTGGTCTCACAAAAAAACGCTTAGGTCCTTCGGACCCTTCCCTCAATGTGTCCCCTGACACAAAACACCATATGTCTCAGGCTCCGTGGTAAACACTGTTCAGTGATAACTTCCACAAAATGTCTTTCTGCATCCTCTCTTAGTACAAAAAGAAAAGGTTCATTGTTCAGTTCAATCGCGCGTGTCCTCAACACACAAACCATCGCATGACATCAATGTGTCCCCCGAACACCCATGTCCCCAAAGTTCAGTGCCAAACACAAATGTTCAGTGGTAAAACTCCACAAACGCTTTCTGCACAAAAAGGACAGGTGCATAATCTCACATTGACTTTCAGCATGGAGTTCACCCATCCCCGGCTGGGTGGGTGATGGCTGGGTGCTGGCTGCATGAGCTGATTCAGCTTTTAGATGTGACAAACATGGGAAGGCCAAACATTTCTAACACCACTTAGGCTTTCTTTTGAATGTGGCAGTTTTACTAAAATGTATTTGAACATAAATGTTGACAAAACTTACACTTCCTTTTAGTGTGTGTGTGTGTGTGTGTGTGTGTGTGTGTGTGTGTGTATGTGTGTGTGTGTGTGTAGTTGTATGAGAAAACTACACACATATACTGCACCTAGAATTTGAACTGACCTACCAAGGCTGACTATTGCCTCGAATATACCGCTTAACAGGCTGAACTACACCTAAGATATGACCTGACCTCCCTGAGTCATTTCCATTATGGTCTCTACTTAGGTTCTAAAATACCTAGGCTCTATGCTTCAGGCCTGTCTGATTCATATTCAACACACCCCCCCTCCATATGGGACACTAAATCTGGGATCATGCATTTGGTGCAACCTAAAGAGCTGTTTAATGATTGTATTTTGACTGGAACTCCACCAAATTACTGCATTCATTTTACTTTACATGTTGCTTACATTAAGGTAAATTACTTAAACTTGAAGTAACACTTAAGTCCTTCGGACTTCCCTCTGTGGAGGGTGCAGTCCCGGGCTGGACCCCTTTCCGCCTGAGGTCTCCCCCCCAGGCAACCCTGGACAGAGAACTCAAGCCTCCTTGCTTCCCGGCTCCTTCTTTTCAAAGGCAGCCGATCACAAAGAGAGCTGCTCGCCTACTAACTCATTCGCTTTCGGCTAACAACGGCTTGACTGTACATCGAGCCGAGCACGGCAGCCACCAGTTCTATCTTTCAAGCAACTGGCTTGGACTTAATGCCATATGTGACCCGACCGGCCAGAGACCCAGTCGATCGCGAGCTCCTTGGTCCCGTAGTGACGGTTAGAAACCCAGGAGGAACCCGACGGTCTGATCCGAGTCCCACGTAGCTATGGGTTATTCGAACTTTGACCGTTTTCACTGGCCTTGCCTATTCACAGAGGCCGTCTCGTACGAACCCTCTGCTAGGTGTGGGCTGTCGCCCACGTACCACGCATCGCCTGCGAGTTACTGCCGACGAGTGCGCTGACTAGAGGATACCACGGTAGGGTGTTAGTTCACCCTTCATCAGACACGGAGGCCTTCAGTAGCTCTCCCCAGCACTATAGTTAGTCTTTAACGTGCCCTCGGAACCTCGCGATTCCACCGTCCCCTGTTGTATTAGGTTCAGAGGAGCCCAATCCCCTTCCCTAATGTACTTAACCTGGCCAATTTTGAGCTATGACACTTAGTGAACGAGGCCCTACCGGCCATTACGAGCTTGTAGATCTGTTATTTTTACGACAGTGAATGAGGCCCTACAGGCCTTTACGAGCTTCTAGAACTGCACTTTTTAGTTCTCAACTGATACCTCAGTTGGGTACCCAAATGTTCTACAATCTACAATGACTTTTTAATACAAATGATCAGAGTGTAACCAAAGTTTGCTGTGAGAAAACACACCACAGGCTTAGTACGCAATCTGTAATATCCCTGTATTACAGACGTACCCCGTTAGAAACATCTAACAGATTAAATGAACCAAACACAGCAGGGACAACATTCAGCTGCTGTGCGATACCATACTGCTGCGTGAAACACAGTCTTTTTTTTCAAACTCTGTCAAGTCACCAGAACTACCAGTCCAACTTTCTTTTACTGCAGGTATATTTAGTGCTCTTGGGAATATTACATTTAGATCCTAAATGTCGTGACATTATGTTTATGGCTATAATATGTTTTCATTTGTCCCATTTAATATCTTGACTGAATTCCATTCAGTCTCCTAACTTGGCATAATGAAGGGTCTATTATTGTCTGAGCATACATGTACAGTATATGACCTTGGCTTAATGAGATAAGAGATAACACACTCCGTGAATGGACTATTTTGCTGTGTGTGGTGAGTTATAAACAGTTGGCTGCGTCAACGCTCTCCCGGCTTTTCTCTTGGCCCATTGAGAATTTCTCTTCTCACTGTGGGTCAGAGAGTGCTTGTCTCTGCTGATAAGGTCTCGACAAGTTACCATGGCTACGCCATCTTGAGCGCCCGAGATGCGGAACAGAAAAGATGAGTTCTACGTCTCCGCTTCTATGCTACAGCGTTCATACTGAGTTGCAAACTTTTTCTCAAAAAATACTTTATAGCACTTCTAATCCTTATTTTAAGGATATCTTTTTATTATTATATTAATTATCTATACGCACAATACATGTGCCCAATCATACCAGGCCTATATTTGCTTTTTCAGTGATTATTAGCTCTCATACTGAGAGCTACATATTGACCTTGGGCTTCGTGAGGGAGTGATTCTCTCTAACCGACTGTGGGGGGAGTTTTTTTCCAGTGAGAAAAGAGATAGCTTCTCTCTTCTTCTGATAAGGCCTGAGTGTGCTGGCGAAAAGTATCAACAGGCTACCATGGATACGCCTCAGCGCTCTCCCGTCCATGGCACGATGTTGAACAGAAAAGATGACAAAGTATCAACAGGCTACCATAGATACGCCTCAGCGCTCTCCCGTCCATGGCACGATGTTGAACAGTAAAGATGACCCTTGTCTCAAAGGGCTCTACCAACCAAAAACGCTTACAGCTTTCTCAGAACTTTATATGCGCTTCTGGTCCTTACTTTAAGGCCTTCCTTTTCTTTCGAGTACGTTTTGGTGTAATGACTTTTCCAGCTCACAGGGCAGGCTAAATAGACACTTTACACTAATCAAACATTAGATTACTATATTTCTGCCATACAAGGTCCATTTTACACTTGATTCTCCAGATCCACTTGTATTTGATTTATATAAACACCAATATATATATAGCAGCCTCTGCTGCCTTCTAACTAATAGACTGGAGATCTTTCTTCCACTTAGGTTTTGGCTATTTACATCTTGTAGCTCGGCTATTTTGCACACTCATTTAAGTGAAATGAAACAGAAACTACTCGTTGTCTCACTGAATACTGATTAATATTTCACTTATTCAATCCATCAGCCCCCTTAGGTTAGGGGTTGTTTTAACTTTGTAATCGCTTAACATTCAACTCAATACACAGAGTGTAGCTCAGCAGCATGCCAGTGTTATATGAAAACCCCAGGGATAACACGTTAAACCACTCTTATATGCCCATTTCCTTATCCACTTAAGTCCTTCGGACTTCCCTCTGTGGAGGGTGCAGTCCCGGGCTGGACCCCTTTCCGCCTGAGGTCTCCCCCCAGGCAACCCTGGACAGAGAACTCGAGCCTCCTTGCTTCCCGGCTCCTTCTTTTCAAAGGCAGCCGATCACAAAGAGCACGGCTCGCCTATTAACTCATTCGCTTTCAGCTTACCGTGGCCTGACAGAACATCGAGCGGAGCACGGCAGCCACCAGTTCTATCTTTCAAGCAACTGGCTTGGACTTAATGCCATTGTGACCCCACCGGCCAGAGACGCAGTCGATAGCGAGCTCCTTGGTCCCGTAGTGATGATTAGGCACCCAGGAGGAACCCGACGGTCTGATCCGAATCCCACTTAGCTATGGGTTATTCGAACTTTGACCGTTTTCACTGGCCTTGCCTATTCACAGAGGCCGTCTCGTACGAACCCTCTGCTAGGTGTGGGCTGTCGCCCACGTACCACGCATCGCCTGCGAGTTACTGCCGACAAGTGCGCTGACTAGAGGATACCACAGTAGGGTGTACTCACCCTTCACTAGACACGGATGCCTTCAGTTCTCTCCCCTGCACTATATATGGTATTTAACGTGCCCTCGGAACCTCGCGGTCCCACTGTCCCCTGTTCAGGACAAGGTTTGGGGAGCCCAATCCCCTTCCCTTATCCTGGCATATTTGGATGAATGTAGCAACTACTGTGTATTCTTAAAGCGTGACAGGGAAACACAACGTCACGTTACTTGCACATGTCCACCCCTCTTTCTGGGGGTAGCTTAACTTTGCCTGTCCATTTGCGACAAGACACAAAACACAAAACACAAAAGAATGGACAACCACATGGAATGCACAATGATGTCTGTTCACACACCAGCCCTTATCTCTGCTACCTTGAAATTGGTAGCTAAATCTAGCAGTGACTTTTGACTATGACCAGAGTGTAACTAAAGTTTGCTGTGGGAAACACACCACAGGCTTAGTACGCTTATTTCACAGACGTACCCTGTTAGACAACATCTAACAGATTTATAAAAACAACAGACTGCAGCATATACTCACAGCTGTTGTGCGGACGGA
Organism: Protomyctophum bolini; assembly: GCF_963924005.1. Lineage (NCBI taxonomy): Eukaryota > Metazoa > Chordata > Actinopteri > Myctophiformes > Myctophidae > Protomyctophum > Protomyctophum bolini. Next base: position 2,418,079 of record NC_137867.1, read on the forward strand.
AGCACTCGTCCGGCTTTGTTAACCCTAGCATGTGATGCATCACTAGGACCACTGACCTACTACAAGGAGAGTGTAATAAACCCTGCTGGCGTACCAAACGTCAGGCTGAATATGGACTCTAACCATATTGCTGCGCGTATCTAACTACGCAGTCTTTTGCTAATGAACCTCATTAGGCTTACATATGGACTCTAACCATATTGCTGCTTGAACCCAAACAGTCTTATCTCTTAACTCTGTCACGTCACTAAAAAAACAAAACTGTATAATTCACTTAAATTTTAAATTAACCAGGCCTATACCAATGAAATTTGGAAGCATGTAATCTTGTGGGAACGAAAAAAAAAGACAAGGTTTAACTAAGGTAAACCCTGCATCATAACCTACATGTTACCAGGCAAGAGGAGAGGCAATTTTTCTCTAGATGAAGAGTAAAATATGAAGTGACTCACCTCCTGCATCTGGTCCCACTAAACTGACACCATTTGTTATGATCAACTGTATTCTACGTATTGGACCCTCGTCTGGTTCTGGTGTGTGACGACCCGGTTGGCATTTCCATGGTTCGGCGGCGGACAGACAGACAGGCCGGCCCGGGAGAAGATTAACATGACACGAGACTTGGTCACATCAAAACGTTCACAAGGTTTATTACCCTTACAGCAGCATATATAGTTTGGATACTTCATGTCCTAATGACGTCACAGACTAGACATCACAATCATTGCCTGCCAGCAGCGGCCTTCAGCTCTACCACAGCTCCACTCTTATGTTACCATTCAGGCAGGCAGTACACCATACATACAAGTACATATCCGAACACAGTACCAAGTATCAGAACACTATAATACAACAATGTGCAACTCCCAATAATTTCAGAGAACACTAACATTGTAACCACGTGTCATCATCATTTTAATTAGTGTATGTTTCACTGTAGTTCAACTGTATGGTATTGCAATCCCCAGCAAAATGATTACATGGAGAGAATGTACAACACGTTATGCAATATGCCATGTCTGCCAAATGAAATTGTTCAAATGAACACTAGATGGAATTTGGGGTGCAACCTCCTTTTCATCTATTATACATTGGAGAAGTGGTACCCAAAACCTGTACCCAATACGTTGTACCCAGAAGAAACCCAAAGCCACAACAGCTACGTCGCTACTGCAACGCCCACAACACCATCTTACACACTACACCCACACACACTCACACGGGCAGTGACGTCACACACTTACCCTTCGCAGTGTTCCAACGCTATCTCCTCATAAGGCGCACAACGCCAACGCTGACCACCAGCCGCCAAACAATGCTCTTTGCACTGCCAAAATAATGCCTCCCTTCCACACTCACGCCGGCAATGCATTTGTTTAATACAAACATTGTCGCCCCAATCACCCACACCCCCGAGGCTTCCCTACACGGAACATTAACCACTGCCTATGCTGTTGCCCCAACAGGTCCAGAAACAAGGCCTTTAACCACGCTACTTACATACACTACAACTCGCTTACAATTCGCAAACCTGGCAACACTGCCCTGGCTCACACGTCACCAGCTCTGTTCTCTCCGTCTCTCGGCTGACTCGCAGGAGAAAAAACAAGGAAGAGGAATTATAGGCTTGCGAGGGGAGCAATTGGATTTTGCTTATTCCTTCTAAATGTCTGTATTTAAAATATCACTGACACAGCGATTCCCTTACTTACATCAACATTGTTGTTTGTCAATAGTTGTTTTTTGCCGAAGCAAAACAATTAGACTGTTCTCTACTTCAAATTGGCTTCTCATTGCATGCACACACACACACACGCACGCCTGTAAGCCACCCCCCCACACACACACACGTGTTCCACACACACACACACACACACACACACACACACACACACACAGGCGCGATTACATACAGTTTCATTCATGCAAACAAGGCACTTCTGCCGCGGAGTGCGTGGCGAAGTAACTCTGGAATTGAGTGACCGCGCAGCGGGCGCGAAATTCTAGTTGTTCTAGCAGGTGTACATCATGTAAACGTTTTATTAGATAACTTCATTATAGCTGACATAAATGACATGAAGGCTTGGAAAAGGGAATATTCTTCTTTATAAGGTGAACACAACTCTTCCCTCGATGCAGCAGTTCCTCTCACGTTTTGAAGGCTGAAAACGACATCCGTATTGTCTGTCCTCCTGACTCCTGTAAATCAAATGAGAACAATAAATGACCATCATCTATCGGACGTGAAGCCTGATTTATACTTTGTTGCATGCATGTCGTTGATGCACCGAAAATAACAGACCTACAAGCTCACAAAGTGTCGAATCCGCGATGCGCTGTGAGCTTGTAGAACTTCTATTTTTGGGACCCAACGTAAACGATATGATATAACATGGCTGCGTCTATGAACTGGAATCTTGATATGAAACAAATAGTACATGACTGACACTCTGAAATACACATACATAGCCTAGCTACTACCCTAAATTTATACATCTCTCACATTAAAGCAATCGATTGCTAGATTATGCAAGTTTACATAATGTTTACACTTTGCAGAAATACTATGGTTCACATGACGCTCACTCGTATGACAGTCATGTTTCAGGGCTACAGAAATACTTACTTGATCAAGTAAAAAATATCCAGGGCCAGGCTGCCCTGCATGCTCGTTTCATCTGCGCCAGGGTTGCTCTTCTGTGTATTCCGGTTCAAATAAATATTGTCCATGGAGTCCGTGGATCAGTATCACACTCTGCACTGCAAACGCCATGATATTAGTACACAAACAATTTGAGTAATGCAGCGGTGGGGGTGGCCTGGGGTTGTAGGTGGAACGGAGTAGAGACTAGGGACACCCCTCGGGGCTGTCTTCAGGTGTAGGTGTAGCCGTGTGTAGGTGACGCGCATACTCTACGGTGACGCAAGGTTAGACTGTTGTAGTCTGGAGGGGAGGGGCCTCCGTGTTAGTGACGTGGATAAGATTTAGAATTTACCAGGATATCTGAAAACAGAGATTGCACACAGAAAAACCCAGGAAAAGTGTTTCTAGTGCCCTAAACATCATTAAAATAAGATCAGGTTGTGTCAGGGGTGAAGTGGCCCTTTAATCTGAAAAGACACATGAGGACTCATGCAGGAAGGAAACCAGTTTCCAAATGAACTATTTGGGTAAATTAATTGATTTGAAGATATGTACAAAGGAGAAGATTCCCATTTGAGAGTAACACATACTTTTTTAATAATCTGATTTGATATCACACAGATATCATGTGTCAGTATGATCATTTATTGTAATCCAGGATGACAATGCCAAGTCATAGATACTAAAGTAGACAAATCACATTATCTGACGATATCAGCATGGCTAAATAAACAATTGATACTTCTGTTGAATCTCATTATATGTGTGTGTAGAACCTTCTTTATGTATATGTGTATATTTTAGCATCAGTGAGGCATTATGCAGGACTGAAGTACATGTCATCTTCATCATTATATCCCTTAAAGGCGCAGTGAAATGAAAAATAAGTTTTTCACACTTTTAGACCATATCCGTGGTCATCATATGGGCATACCTAACAATGGATGCCAAAACAATGGGAAAATTCTCATTTCTGTGGTCATAAAAGGTCCATAAAAACGATTGTATTATTTATTTATTAAAACGAAAACGTGCTGCGTGATGACGTGTAGAGGTACACATCGATAAAAGCCAATAAAAATGAAGCTCACATGTTTAATTCCCCATGTCTGCGCATCCATGCAACACAGCTGCTTCTGATTACAGATTTCTCCGTTTTTATTTCCATTCAAGATAACATTCAGACAGTGTATTACTCGGTTTCAACTTAATCATCACGCTAAAATATGTTTCTGAAAACATTATAGGGTAGAAATAAGCCACATAACAGTAAACTGGTTGTGCTGGGCGACCGTCTGATTTATAAACAAACAACACCACGCTGTTGCGCATAGCATTAGCCACCGTCCCTAGCTACCGTCCCATCGCCTGAAGGGATGCGACACTCTGATTGGTTCAGAAACTTCAGACCGGTGTTTCATGTGGAAACACCATTTTCATGTTGTTCACCATTTCCGTTTCACTGCGCCTTTAATATGTTTGCAATAATGGTGCAATAAAGTGCTGGCAACTTGCTTGATTTGTGAAAGTCATTATTGTGTGTTATTTTGTGTGTGTTTGGACAAACATTTGTTCTATTTTTGTATATACAAGTTTCACAGCTGTGTTGTTAATGAGATCAAATGTAGGGTTGAAAAACTATAGGGATCTACTCATGTACATTATGCATTTTTTTGTTAGTTACTTGCGCAAGCAGAGCACGCAAGTAATAATTTCGCCCGGTCTCTTCACCGTGACAGCCAACCCGCCATTTGATGTGTATGCAAAAAAAACAGCAAATCTGTGCCTGGTTTGCTGGGACCAGATTACATAAATGACCATATGTCATCATTTAGAGCTAGTCATACGTATACTATATACATAATCAGTAAATAAAATAACAAATTGTGCCTGATCTGCTGGGACCAGAGTACGTGGTGTGTATATGTATGACTAGCTCTCAATGATGACGTAAGAAATATGGTCATTTGTGTAATCTGGTCCCAGCAAACCAGGCACAGATCTTGCATACGCATCAAATGGCGGGACGGCTGTCACGTTTTGGCGCAAAGTAACCACAGTATACCGCTAATCAACTTACAACTACATACTCTATATAGTATATGTATACGTATGTCTTATGTCATCATTTAGAGCTAGCCATACGTATACTATATACATAATCAGTAAAATATAATAGCAAATTGTGCCTGATCTGCTGGGACCATAGTACAGTATGTGGTGTGTATATGTATGACTAGCTCTCAATGATGACGTAAGAAATATGGTCATTTATGTAATCTGGTCCCAGCAAACAAGGCACAAATCTGCTGTTTTATTTGCATACGCATCAAATGGCGGGATGGCTGTCACGGTTTTTGGCGCAAAGTAACCACAGTATACCGCTAATCAACTTACAACTACATACTCTTAAACTATATAAGTCACTGATAACATTATACAATACGCTAATATTACCATATCTATCCTATTGTGTGGACTGTGGAGGTCTCATGGGGAAACACGTATAAAAGTATCCTCCAGCCACATTGCAGAAAAGAGCCACTAGAATAGTACCAATGAATGAATTATTAATTAGAATAGTACACAAGGTAGATTTTTATGAACACACCAATTAACTGTTTTTAAGGTCACGTATACATTGCATTTTTTTGATGTAGTGGAATTTAAAACGTCTCTTATTATTTATGAAGTAAGAAAAAGATGACTTCCTTTAAACATCCTGAAATGGTTTAAGGACAGGGAGGGGGGCTACCAGTACAAGTACCACTTGACAAAGTATGTGTGTCTCTGTCTGTGGGGTGAAGATTTGAAATGGCTTGACAGAGGATGTCAAACACAGCAGTAATATATCACAATTCAAGCGTATTACCCTGGCCAAATACAGTTTATCATAGCCTTGTGTGTGTGTGTGTGTGCGTGTGTGTGTGTGCGCGCGTGTGTGTGTGTGTGTGTGTGTGTGTGTGTGTGTGTGTGTATATAAAACAATACTAATGTCTAACTAAAGCATAGTCATAATCACTATGGATCCTGGTGGATATCTACAGTGACAGGGGTGTGGGTTGGGTGTATAGGGTTGTTATTTGTTTTTCTCATTTTTTTGTCTCTGTACTGTTAAACTGATAACTATGATGATCGAGTATCTCAAATGTTGTGCTGTGAGAAGGATGGGCACTTCTAAGCTTTTAAGCTTCAGCCCATGCCTTTTGATCGCCTTCACATGGCTGTTTTTCTTTTCTCCTGCTGATGTAAGTAAACCATGCACTTGAATCTGTTCTGTGAAAACTGTATACAGGAGTTTATTTTTTTCCCCCGTTGGTCATGCTTTTCAAACTCACTTTGTGTACGTGTGTGTGCGTGTTGTGTGTGTGTGTGTGTCTCTGGTGTCTCTGCTATCTTGGGCTGCAGGTGGTTAGAAAATGTAGAGCTGTTTCCACCACAGCCACACAATATATCCACCAGGGGTCGCAAAGTCATAAGAAACATGACTACAGGCCTGTCCTACTATTTTTTTTTACAGTCTATGGTCCTACTGTACAGCAGCCCCAACCACCGTACAGTACAGTACAGTACAGTACAGTACAGTACAGTACAGTACAGTACAGTACAGTACAGTGTAGAACTGTACACTGTACGGTTGTAATAACTCGAGAACCGTTTGCCCCACCGACTTCACACGCTTTCCACACCCCCACAGGGAGTACAGTGCCCTGTATCGAGTCGGTAGGACCCATGGTTCTCCAGAAGGTTCTTGTCAGGCTCTGCCAGTGGGCCTAATCAGCCTAAATCCCCATCACCTGTGCAATTCCCAGCCTCTTCACACACAGGCAGGCAGACAGACAAATGCAGAGATCTCCATTCTCCAAGTAGCTTTACGAAAAACAAGCTCGGCAGTTGAAAGAGGATAATTCAAGCTTGGACTGTCTACAGCTGTGATGTTGGTGAGTTTAACGTCGTTTAAGACATGCAGATCGCAAACCAAATTGGATGAGTGGGGAGTCAATGGAGGGTATTGCAACTAGATTCATCACATTTTTAAAACAATCCAGAGTTGCAAATTGCGGCTAGTTTCACTATGGCCTTCTCTCTCCTTTCTCCGCTCTCCTCACACTCTCCAAAGTGGACAAAGTCTTCATTCCAGTCCACATCAGGTGAAAGGTTTAAATAAATTGTCAAGCTTGCTTAAGTCACAGTCCAAAAACATATGCATCCATAGAAGCCATAGCGTGTCTTCTGTGAAAGCATGCTGCCCACCAAAAATAACCCATCTACAAGCTCACAACTCGTCGCAGTGCGACGTGTTGTGAAAATTAGTTATTTTAAGATTAAATTGTTTTTTTTAAGTGATCAAACTAGCAATATAATGTTTAGAAGCATCATCCAGAAACATGAATAGTCTCAGAAATGTCATGATTTAATTCTTCAGCTTCGTGGACAAAAAAACAATTTAGCCTACTTTTATTTTGCTTTATTCCAGTAGCCCTGAAACACGACTGTCATGAAGTACGAGCGTCATGTGAACCATGGCTACTTTATCCCATGCATATGTAATGATAACTTAGTTAAAAACGGCAGAGAATGTGGATTTTCAGGCTGTGTCCCAAGTAAGTTTGTCTGGAACAGCCACTAATGAAATGTCAAGAGAGCTACCATTGTGAACCGATTTGGGTTACTTGAATGATTTTACACTTGATGATGGAATTAATTGTTCCACTGCTGATCTGACCCCTGCATGGATGTGTAGTTAGCAGAGATACAGTATGAGTTGATTCTAATTTTTATTAAATAGCTTGACATACAGGTATCAATTAAGCGTCGGGCTAAACGGGCTGATACCAGTTTAGAATAAGCTATTGGTGTTGAATGACACTCAATTCTATTACGAAAAACAAAAAAACTAGAAACAAAATTTCAAGAAATTTTACTGGGTGCCTGAAGCTCGCCAAGTCTGTGCAGCATTTGAGCCACGGACCACCATTTGATGACATTTAGCCTCTCAGAAGGGTCCATTTGGTTACATGTGAGCCAGGTCTCCCCATTGACTTTCAATGGGGTATTTTGTCTAAGTTTTTTGCGCATTATGTTGCCACCAACATTATAATGCTAACATGCTAATACTAACATGCTAACATGCTAGCATGCTAACATTGTAATGCTGACATGCTATCATGCTATCATGCTAACATGCTAATGCTAACATGCTAATGCTACCATGCTAACATGCTAACATGCTAATGTTACATGCTAATGTTACATGCTAATGTTACATGCTAATGTTACATGCTAACATGCTAATGCTGGCATGCTAATGCTAATATGCTAACATGCTAATGCTAAGATGTCTGAGCTGTAAGGGTCCATATGGTTTCGTTCAGGGGGGCGGCCCGGTTCCGGCGAGCCGCCCTGCTTCTGAAACGGTCGAGAAATGACAGAGTTACGTGTTTCCCCGATTTTCTCCATTGTGTGTGTGTGCGTGCACATGTGTGCATGTGCGTGCATGTGCGTTCGTGTGTGCGCGTGTGTGAGAGGTGGCCAACTTGGTCTAAGTGCATGGAGCAAGTTTCAAGACTGTAGCATGTTGCAAACAAAAGTTATAGCTGTGTAAAGGTCAGCCAATAGGAATACAGAGGGGCGGGGCTTAAGCAATTAAGCCATTACAGCTTGTTCCTCTTGATGGTCTACGTCCATGTACCAAAGTTTGAGGCTGTAGCATGTTGTAAACAATAGTTAGAGCTGTGTAAAGGCCAGCCAATAGGAAGACAGAGGGGCGGGGCTTAAGCAATTAAACATTTACAGCGTGCTCCTATTGGTGGTCCAAGTCCATGGAGCAAGTTTCAAGACTGTAGCATGTTGCAAACAAAAGTTATAGCTGTGTAAAGGCCAGCCAATAGGAATACAGAGGGGCGGGGCTTAAGCAATTAAGCCATTACAGCTTGTTCCTCTTGATGGTCTACGTCCATGTACCAAAGTTTGAGGCTGTAGCATGTTGTAAACAATAGTTAGAGCTGTGTAAAGGCCAGCCAATAGGAAGACAGAGGGGCGGGGCTTAAGCAATTAAACATTTACAGCGTGCTCCTATTGGTGGTCCAAGTCCATGGAGCAAGTTTCAAGACTGTAGCATGTTGCAAACAAAAGTTATAGCTGTTTAAAGGCCAGCCAATAGGAATACAGAGGGGCGGGGCTTAAGCAATTAAGCCATCACAGCTTGTTCCTCTTGATGGTCTACGTCCATGTACCAAAGTTTGAGGCTGTAGCATGTTGTAAACAATAGTTAGAGCTGTGTAAAGGCCAGCCAATAGGAAGACAGAGGGGCGGGGCTTAAGCAATTAAACATTTACAGCGTGCTCCTATTGGTGGTCCAAGTCCATGGAGCAAGTTTCAAGACTGTAGCATGTTGCAAACAAAAGTTATAGCTGTGTTAAGGCCAGCCAATAGGAAGAGAGGGTTTGTGTGTTGGTGTGTGTGTGTGTGTGTGTGTGTGTGTGTGTGTGTGTGTGTGTGTGTGTGTGTGTGTGTGTGTCCATTTGGTTTCTCTCAGGGGGGCGGCCCGGTTCCGGCGAGCCACCCCGCGTCTGAAACGGTTGAGAAATGACAGAGTTACGTGTTTCCCCAATTTTCTTCATTGACTTTCAATGTGTGTGTGTGTGCGTGCACATGTGTGCATGTGCGTGCGTGTGCGTTTGTGTGCGCGCGTGTGTGAAGGGTGAATCATTAACAATGTATCAATTTCAGCTGGGCTAGTCTATGCAAATGCCACCACTATTGAAAGTTAACCCATTCCTTTTTTTTGTTATGCTGAATTTGTTCAGATATACGGTCCGAACAAATTGCTCTAGCGCAAAAAGTAAAAGTCGAATGCGATTTTTGTTTTCGCCGTGAGTGACCCGAGACATTGAGGTACGCCGTGTGCGATCGTGGTATTGGTACGATAAAAAACGTGGTTATAAGAGCGAGTTAAGAAATTGTGTTTGTGATGAAAATATTGCTGACTCATTCAGGCAGTTAACATGGCGTTTCATGACACATTATGATGGTACACCTGTCGCTTTCAGGGCTGTAGTTCACGTACCATATGAATCTGGGCTGTGGTTGTGACATTGGGTGAAAGAGGACGAGTGTGGCTACAAAATTACCGAAACCCATGCGTGTAAAGTTAATATTTTGGCCGTGAGGACGATTTGTTCTGAGAATTTCGCTACAGTTTTGACACTGGCCCCTCACTCTGACCCGCTCTCTCTCTGGGCGTGCGACACTCTAAGTCGAGATTTTTGCTCAGACCACACACACTTTGAACTGCGATAGCGGGCAAACCGTGCAACGTATTCGAATTCCGCCTGAACCACGACAAAGACGATTGCCTCGTGTGCTGTTTGACGTTTAAATCGTGTTTCTACGTAACAGTACGCAACACTGACCGAACGCTAGGGGGGGATATAGAGCGGCGCCGCAAAGCGGCGCCGCCGAAAAATCCGTCCCCCCCGTCCCCCCCACTACCCTAGGGGAGGGGGGGATGGGGGGGTCTAAACACCAAAACGTGGGGTTATGGTTAGGGTCGGACTACAGAGAGGTTGTTCCAGTGACTCAATCATTGAGTCACTGGAAGCTAAACTATCTGCAATTTCCCCGAAAAATAATTAGCCTATATCTATACAAGCTCCATTAGCAGGCAGCAGCATGTTTTGTCTAAATTGTCTTTGTGGCCAACAAATGTAGCTACATTTGCAAACAGTGCTGTTGACCATGTTGTTACATGGTCCATATAACATACCACCAGACCACCAACAGACAATGCCAATATGCTATATTAACATTAGAACGTTTTAAAGACAGATTAATTATTGACGACAATGCAACCTGTGGGTCCAACGTCACTGAAAACTTTCATAATGGCAATTAAATTTACTCACGAGTGCTGATGTGAAATGGAGGATGTAAGAACACACTTTTGTTGTATTAGAGCAGGGTAAATATGAAGTTTTGCGCCAAGGTCTTGTTTATATTCCTCTTTACATAGGCTGTACGTTATTGTCGCAATTTGGTCCGTCTGAGATCTGAGTGAGGGGGCCTTCCTGAGTGAGGGGGTTTCTGACGGCGTCGCTTACTCGCTTCCCCTCTGTCAGAGGTGGAAGCTACGCGCAGCCGTCGGGAACCCCCCCAAACCGACTGTCCCCCCCCCCCCCTCCAGAAAAGAGGTCTTTCTGCTACAGAAACTGTCAGACGAAGACCAAAAACACTAGCGGGGTTCCTATGTTGCGTTATATTTTTCGAAAGAAGCAACAGCTGTACCTATAGTCTCGTACCAGGCCCAAACTCATCTGGGGGGGACCAATGTGACGCTGGCAGGGGACGCGTCCCCCGCGTCCCCTAGGCTATTGCGCCCCTGTGCCAGAGTAATGTGGCTCCAAAGTAACGTGTCATTTTCTTTTTTTACCCGCGTTTCCCCATTGACTTTGCATGGGGAATTTTTCGCGTCGTTTATTGCGAATTACGTCGGCACGGTAACTCGAAACGGAAAGAAAAGCACAAGCACACCATTCCCGGCCGAGCCGCACGTTTCGATGTATATATTGCGGGGCTTTGGTAAACCGTGCGGCCGGCCATAGCGGTCAAAGTTTCGTGTCTTGATGATTATTATTATTACGATTAAGTATTGGTTTCGGATTTCAACCTGTGTTTCTGCCATTGCATGGCAGGCACCCAGAATGAACTTTTACGAAAATTCTAATTAATTGAGATGGACCTGTATATGATGAATTTATACTTTTATGAAGTTTGAGGAATGTCCTATAAAGACAGGCTCTTTTTTTCCCCTTTCCCACAGAAGCGCAAGATGTCTTCAGCCGCCTCTTCCTCCTCCTCCTCCTCCTCCTCCAACAGCACCGTCCAGCAGGGAGCCTGGCCACTCCCTGCTTGGCTGGAACCCTTGCTGGAGTGTGCCGTGTGCCTAGAGCAGAACGACAGGACGGCCAAGGCATGTATTAAAGTTCTCATCATCATCATTTTTCATCATTATTTATTTAACTCACGACCATGATCACATGGTTTGGAGCACAGATTCATAAAAGTTATACAATCGAAAGTATACAATACATTACAGATTACACGACGATATACATAGACATATCGGAAGGCTTCTCCTATTTGTACAGTGGATGGACATTTTTCAGAAAAGCACCCAATTTATAGATTACTTTTTGTTTTTCAGATTTTAGTAATTAATTTAAACATAGAAGGGTGGGTAAAAAAATAAAGTGGCAGGTATTTTTGCCCGAAATTCATAATGCCAGTATTCTTACATTCCAACAAAACATGATACTCATCTCCAATTCTGGCTTCGTTACATAGGTTACAAATCCTCTGACTTCTTTCCAATCCTTTATATCTACCGATGACCTTTGGGATTCTTGTTGTTTAGCCTAAGGTTGCAAATAGCCTGTCTATACTTACGGTTTTCACATAGGTCTGTCCTCACGATTCATTTCAGTCATTTGGGGATTCCATAGAAGCCAGTAGTCGCGTCCCTGAAAATGGCAGATCTACAAGCTCACAGCACGCCACGCTGCGAGGTGTTGTGAGCTTGTAGATCTGCTATTTTTCAGTTATTAGTTATTTTAATAAGATTGACCGAGAGTATTTGAAGTTGTCAAACTAGCAATAGGATTCGTGTTCAGAAGCTATTTCCATGAAACATGAATGGCCTCTAGGACAGTGGTTCCCAAAGTGGGGTCTGGGGACCCCCAGGGGTCCTTGAGGGAGTTCCAGGGGGTCCCCAGCCAAATCATAGTTTGGAACCAAATGGACCCTTTTACATTAACTTGGGGGTCTCGGAAATAGAAATGCCCATGTAGGATACACCCATCCAATCATCTACCAAGTATCTTGGAAAAAAAGGAACAGCCCCGTCATCGAATTTGCTTCCGCGATCCCAGATCCCAATAAGCTGTGAAACAAATTTGTGTAGCAAGCTTCTTGGATCTGGCAGCGTCAGGTTAGGAGGCAGCAGCGCGACCCGTTAACAAAAACGAGTGCTTCCAAACTGCAAACTTTAGCTGTGCTGTACTTGTACTGTACATTGACAATAAATGTAATCTCATCTCTCATCTCATTGTATGTACTGTAACAGCAGCAACACAGGTTTTAGAATGACATCATCTTACAGACTGTGTTCATTGTGTATTTAGTAATGACAATACCTAAACATCCACATCTTACATACTCTGTTCATTATTGATCACTATTGGGTGGAGGAGGAGGAGGGTCTGCTTTGCTTTCACACTGTTTCACTAATCGGATTATGGGACAAAAGCGGTCCGTTGTTGAGAGTCATGAGGTTTTCTGTTGCTTCTGTTCCATGTGAAGATGCTCTCCTGTCAGCACACCTTCCATCGGCGGTGCCTCCAGGAGAAGGTGCTGAGCTGCAGCCAGCCAGCCTGCCCTGTGTGCCGCACGCCGGTGGAAGGTGTGCTGGACGCCCTCCCACAGAACCTGCTTTTAGGGCAGGTGCTGGACTCAGGTCTGTACTGCTTTTATATATTTTTTAAATTATTATAATGTTTTACGTTTTAGTTTCATTTAGCCTATTAGACTACAATTTTTTTTTTTTAACAAAATATTTTAGATTGGCTATTTTGTACTACTTATTCATAGAGGTGATTCATATTGGATTCAATTTGGGGAGAGCTAAAACGTTTTGGGAGCCCCTCTTGATGCTTGATGCTTCCTGATCCCAGGAAGGATGATCTAGGGATTCTAGGCCCTAGGGCCATGAGTGTCTATTTCAAATGGAGTGTTTTTTGACTGGGGGGGGGGGGGGATTGCCTGTCATAATTAGACCCCCCTGTATTAGGATGTTGATATTCATTCAGCCAACACTCTCCTCTCCCACTGACAGGTAGTCAGAGAGGACTAGGGTCATCGGTAGACTGCCAGACGGAGGGGCTTCGTAAGTACTGTTTTATTTACTGCTGGCGTAAACCTGTAGTCAAGTTGTACAGGGTAGCAATAGTGTTTTTATTAAATCACCCATTCTTGAGATAAGGGACAAAACTTTTTTCAAACTGGATTTTTTTTTTTTTTTAAGATACATTCAAATCAAATAGATGTATTTGTAGACACAGGTCTCAACTACCAATCTTGAGAAGGAACAGGTTTTTCGCATTACATTTCTTTCTAAAATGGGACATTTATGCACTTAATACCTGATTCATGTCAACTCCGTCAGACACACTAAAATCCCTTTTAATTGAATTTTATCATTTCAACAATAATATAAAGTCCTCAGTTATCTTATAATGGCTTTCAGTAATCAAGTTAAGTAATACAAATCTTTTAATATTATTTTGTTCCAATATCACACTATTATGAAATATCCAATTTCTCAAAACCGTCATTTCAACCTTTATTTTCAATATTATAACATGAAAACCATGTAAAAAAAAAAAAAAATCATCATTACGTATCATTTCAGTTGGTGTTTCAATACATAAGCACAAAAGATTTGACAGCGAATTTTCTATTTCTTTGGAAATTAACAAAAACATCACGGGACGAACGTCTGACGGAGTTGACGAACATCTGACGGAGTTGACAAGTTTAACTGATTTAGGTTCTAGACCACCTAGGATCTTGATTCTGGTGACTAATCCCACATTTTCAAGGATGAGGAATACAGTGGTACTATTTAGATTTGCCCTGTGAACATGGCAGCCATTTTTCAAAATGGCCGCCAACTTTCTGTTATTTCCCAATAACTCAAGTTCTACACCACCTAGGATCTTGATTCTGGTGACTAATCATACATTTTCAAGGATGTGGGATACATTGGTACTATTTAGATTTGTCCTGTGACCATGGTAGACATTTTTCAAAATGGCCGCCAACTTTCTGTTATTTCCCAATAACTCAAGTTCTACACCACCTAGGATCTTGATTCTGGTGACTAATCATACATTTTCAAGGGTGAGGAATACAGTTGTACTATTTAGATTTATCCTGTGACCATGGATGGTAGACATTTTCAAAAATGGTGGACCTGCTATTATTTTACCAATTTACTCAGGGAATATTATCAGAATAATATAAAATCTGTGAATACATTTCTTACCAAGAATTTTCTTCACCAATGTTTGTAAAGGTGTCTACTAACATATCCCACATTTCTATTTGACCACCCTAGGGGCATGTTTGACAGCTGCTGAAAGTTGGGTACCATCAACAACCAATATAAGGCTAAATGTTCTAAATTTCATTATGCTTTAAGTAGCATGTGGCATGTCAAACTAGGGGCTTTTCATGATTCTGGATCCATTCCAAGCATTAGTTTTGCACAAAAAACACTACGTTGGCTAAAAACGGCCATAGCCATCATCACAGATGTGATGAGGTCAGCACATGTCGGCACATTTGGGCAAGTGGCTATGGCCAAACTAGGGGGTCTATGGCCAAACTAGGGGTCAAACTCCTTGGGCTAAATTCGGTGAGGTGAACAGTGAGCAGTGAACAGTGAGCGAAATACTGAAGACAGAAGATTTGGCTTCAGGACCATCAGGCAGGATGTGCAGACACTGAAGGCATCAGTGTCTTTCTCTGTGTCCCCAGCATGTCAACCAAAGCAATGTTACCAAATCAAAGGAGCCTTCACCTCATGTCACCTGGGGCTGGGTGAGCAATCGTATCCTGTATCTAAACTCACAACTAAATACAGACACTTGGCCAGACTGCCGTTTGAAAGGGTCAAACCCCTCATCCTGATTGGGGAAGACCACCCCACCTAATCACACCAACCGAACAAGTGAGGTTGGGGCCTCCAGGTGGGCCAGCAGCCATCTGCACAAGACTGGGCTGGACCCTGCAGGAAAGCAATCTCCAGCCAAGACAATGTAAGTTGACTATAACAGAGCCCCAGAACACAGAGCTCAGGAGAAGGATGGAGAAACACTGGCAGGAGGCCACCAAGATACAATGCCCCAGAGACCCAGAGTGTGCCACCACTGGCAGTAAGGAGATCAACTGCTGCAGCAAAGATGTCATGAAAGGCAAGTCTCCACCAAAAAAAACCCTGAACCTAATCGGGGTGTCAAGAGACCAAAGTTTCTCCCCCACAGTTCCCTGCAGTGGCCAGTGAAGTCAAACTGTGCATCTGTACCTGAAAGGGGCAAGTCAAAGGCCAGAAAGCCCACCTCCTTTTAATGTCCTGTGAGTAGAAACGCAACCTGCACCTGAAATAAGCCCTTACCTCTCCCAGAGAAAGTTCATCCTTTAAAATGTAATGATTAGTCACCAGAATCAAGATCCTTGGTGGTCTAAAACTTGAGTTATTGTAAAATAACAGCAGGTGGCGGCCATTTTGAAAAAAAAATGGCTGCTATGGTCACAGGACAAATCTAAATATTACCAATGTACCCCACATCCTTGAAAATGTATGATTAGTCACCAGAATCAAGATCCTAGGTGGTGTAGAACTTGAGTTATTGTAAAATAACAGCAGGTGGCGGCCATTTTGAAAAATGGCTGCCATGGTCACAGGGAAAGTCTAAATTGTACCACTGTATCCCTCATCCTTGAAAATGAGGTCTTAGTCACCAGAATCAAGATCCTAGGTGGTGTAGAACTTGAGTTATTGTAAAATAACATCAGGTGGCGGCTCTTTTGTAATATGGCTGCCATGGTCACCACGAGACAAATCTGTGATGGCCCCATAGCCAAAAATGTTCCTTATGGCATGCTCTAACTGTGTGCCAAATTAGAATACTGCCCATTATTCAAAAACAATAATTTTATTGTTTTAGGAACACTTTTGTCAACTCCGTCAGATACACGTCAACTCCGTCAGACACAAAATCTGACGGAGTTGACGTCTGACGGAGTTGACAAAATGGCATTTGTTTTCATCTTAACCCTCTTTAGTACAATGTAGCCATTTTGTTTTTGCTTAATTTTGTTAGCTAAACCTAACCCCTAAACTAAAATAATAAACATTATTTTGGAATTCTTAACAAAGATCATAAAAATGTGCAGACGGAGTTGACATGTAAAAGCTGTGACCACATTGTTATCAACATTGTTTGTTTAAAATATCAAACAATTGAATGCTTGTCAGACCAGGTACTCCACTGTTGCAACAAATATAAATGGGACTTGGAAAAGGAGTCTTCAGGCTAAATCTGTCGACAATATTTTCTGATTAATTTAAGACTTTTAAAAAAACCTGACGGAGTTGACGGAGACGTGGGACGAACATTTGATATGAGATATTTAATAGAAAATATAAATTAAAATTAACTGTGTATATTATTTGCTATGTTGTTGACAATCTACTTTAATTTAGTATGTATATTTATGTGATTGTGACAGTATTAGACACTTTTTTGGCAGTTTGAAATTGTGGCCACTTGCTGGGGACAGGCTAAATACAGGCCTTTTTGGGTACAGGGCCTGCTTTTAACTAATTCAGATGGAATATGAAAACAATTATAATGAAATTAAGGGCATAATAATACACAACTGTATTACACTTAACTTTGCAAGTGCTTTTATTTTTATGAATTAAT
The DNA here is from genome assembly GCF_963924005.1 of Protomyctophum bolini. NCBI lineage: Eukaryota > Metazoa > Chordata > Actinopteri > Myctophiformes > Myctophidae > Protomyctophum > Protomyctophum bolini. The sequence goes on from NC_137867.1 coordinate 2,435,272, forward strand.
TAATTTTTTACATAAAATAAGGCTCTTATGTGTGGGACATGTTTTTTCCACTTTTGTCCCTCATCTCAAGAATGAGTGAAATACAAGAATGCTCTGGTAAAAACTCTGTCACGGCGCAGCCCATGCCCTATACACACACACACACACACACACACACACACACACACACACACACACACACACACACACTCTCACACTCTGATTAAGGACATTGCATACACCACACAGACTGTGGGTAGTGGGGCAGACAGGTCCTAGCATCGCTGACTGTTTTTCGAGACTTGGCCCTCGGGCAACTTTACACCCTGATCTGTCCTTCACTGGCTGTAAACATGTCAATCTGTATATTGCACTTAACCATTTATTTATGTCCACACAAAGGAGATGCATACAAGGACATAAATACAGTTACACTTATCATGGCATGTGTTTTCATTTTACAATAGGCACATGCCACTCAGCATCTATATACACCGAGTGGAATAGTAAGAGTGGCGACATGCCGCAAAGCGGGTGCCTTTGGGCTATAGTTCCAAACATTGGAACTATTCCATTGAGATAGAATGAGCACTTCCGCATTCCATAATTGTTACAATGGGAGTCAAGGTTCAAGGTGTTTATTGTTGCACAGATGTACAGGTACAGCATTGTGAAAAACTAGGTTGGTTGATGCTCCACAAGTAAAACAGTTTAAAAGTTTTTAAAAGTTTAAAGAACTCAGATCAGTATATCTGCTTGTGTTGGCTTTGATACTCTGGTACCTCTTCCCCGAGGGCAGCAGCCTGAAACAAACTGTATGGGGGTGTGTGGGGTCCTTAATGATCCTCAGGGACTTCCTGAGGCATCTCTGAGTGTACAGTTCCTCCATGCTGGGCAGCCGACACCCAGTGATGCGCTCGGCTGAGCGCACCACCCTTCTGAGGACCTTGGGTGGTGCGCTCGGCTGAGCGCACCACCCTTCTGAGGGCCTTGGGTGGCGGTGCGCTCGGCTAGTGTCGCCACTCTCTTACTAGATTACTCTGGGTATACTGTAGGTATGGCTGCCAATTATAACAGACACTACAATGCTTGGTCATAAAGGCTTCCTCTAGGCTGTGGTCAAACACATACTGGGCGCTAAAATACATTAATACTCTATATAAAGAAATCACACCCGTGTCAACTGAGTGGTGCAACTCCCCTCTCTCTCTGTTTTAATAGTCTTTATTCCTGTCACATCAAAGTCGTTATTATTAAAGTCCTTATTGTATTCTTTCATTGCAGACCAGGGTGTAGCAGAGCCTGTGGCCTGTGGCCAGTCATCACTGTCTGTTGTATCAGACTCTGATACAACAGACAGTGATGACTGGGAGGAGGCCAGGGAGAGTCGGTCAGGTAGTCTGAAGAGACACCAGCGTGTCCACACTGGAGAAGAACCTTTTCCCTGCCAACATTGTGACAAGAGTTTCAGTCTGGCAGGTGGTCTGAAGACACACCAGCGTGTCCACACTGGAGAAAAACCTTTCGGCTGTCAACGGTGTGACAAGAGTTTCAGTCAGGCAAGTCATCTGAAGGGACACCAGCGTGTCCACACTGGAGAAAAACCTTTCCCCTGCCAACATTGTG
>NC_137867.1:2441141-2613641 GCF_963924005.1 Protomyctophum bolini
CTGCAACCGGACCAATGTTAAAAGCTGCCGTGGGACTCAACCATTATGACGGAGTATACATCGGGGTCCGTATACAGACATGGAATATGACGTCCCCTAGCGGCGGGGTCCGTTTATATACGGACATGGGAAAGAAATAATTAAGTCATCAAGTATCAATACTGCAATATAGAAATACTCTGTTACAAGTAAAAGTCCAGAACTCAGAATGAGTAAAAGTATCGACATCAAAATGTATACTTGAAGTAAAAGTAGGCTACTCATTGTCCAGAATTTTGTCCCATTTCAAGTTTTCAAATGTATAGAAATCTTTTTGAAAATACCATATCTGCAAGCTCACAATATACGTCACGTTGCGCATTGTCAGCTTGTAGATCGGCTAAGTTTTTAAATAAATGTAGTGGAGTTAAAAGTACAATATTTGGATCTGAGAAGTAGTGGAGTACAAGTAAAAGTATTCGAAATTGGAATGACTCAAGTAAAGTACAAAATTACCTCAAAATTGTACAGTACAGTACTTAAAGTGATCATAAAATGGACTGACCGTTTCAAAGCTGTTATCCTGTTGGCTCGTTGCTTCTGAGATGAATCTAACTCGGAACCTGAAAATAGAATGAGGAATTGAACTTATATCCACTCAACAGAGCTAAAATGTGACCTTACCCATGATGCTGCTACGGTCACTGATATGTGAGTCATACTGTAACAGATTAAAGGTTTGATATAGAAAATGTGATGTTCTCCAAGATGAGATGTGCTTCAACAGTTGCTCAAAAGGCAAACACACACACACACACACACACACACACACACACACACACACACATGCACACAGAAATAATCCTTTGTGTCACAAATGTGTCCTTGGTCTTGTCTGTGCCATTTTCTTCCTTCTTTTTTACACATCTTTATAATGTTCTCATTTTAATCACAAGACCCAATTACTGAATGTCAAGTCTCCAGGTGTTCTGTATGACACTGATTTACTATGTCACTGACTGTATGGCACATTAGGAGTCCAACTAGTAGCCTACTAGTGGTTCTCTAATGTTTTATTTGCAAGGACCCCCCTAACTCTGAGAGTGTACACATGGAGAGAGTTACAGACCTGTTATGGTCATTCAGGGCTAGCTCTTAATAATATTGTCTAGTCATTTTGTACGTCCGTGGCACAAATGGAATTTTGATAAAAATGTCCACAACAAGCCAGCATGGCGGTGAGGTGAGCCCTGCAGCTGTGACATTAGCAGCATCATAATCAGACAGTATAAACATATAATAGGTGTCAGTGTTGTTTTTAGCAGCACATTTCTATTTTAGTTTTAGTCATATTCTCTTGAAATGTTTTCATTTAGTTTTAGTAACATTTGAGTCACCTGGAATGTTTTAGTGTTTAGTCTAGTTTTAGTCGACTAACATAATATCTTTGGCGACTAAATCTACAGTTCATTTAGTTGACTAAAATGTATCTTGGCGTGCCTTTTTTTATTTGTTTTTATTTGTTAAAAATAAGCAGAACCTCCTCAGAAAATATTTGGCTCTCAATTTCCAACCTTATTCATGTTAAAATACAGTCCTATTCGGCTAGGCAAGGCACGTGTTCACACACAAGGCTAATTCATTCCAAATCATAATAATATATACAAATATAAAGAATATAGGCCCTAGCCAAAGTCATGCTGTAGGGAACTGTAGACTACAAAATTATATTGATTACAAAAAAATAAGGAAAACACTAGCGGTCCTCGTGCCCTGCCTTCATCATTTCATTTCAAATAATATTCAAATATTATTTCACTTTTTCTTTTCAATATCTTTTTGAAGATATACACCGGTTACACCGGTTTGTTTCAATCCTGCATTGACAAGTGATTGAGTGATGACGGCCCGCGTTAGATCTACAAGCTCACAATGTGCACTGTGATATAAAGTGTTCAAATAAATGTAGTGGAGTAAAAGTATTGGACTATACCGGTATTCAAGTACAAATGCCTCAAGATTGTACTGGGGTACAGTACAGTTTCCACCAACAGTTTCCACCGTTAGAATCATGTACAGTGAGTGCACTAGTGTTTTTAGTTGTTTCTCAAGTCTAAAGGGTACGTGGGGGTGAGTGACGAGACGAGATCCCAGAACGAGATAACACTGCAGGCAGTATGTATCACACGACAAGTTAATGTCCAGTACATTATGTTCATCTCATGTTGTTCTTCCTCGTGTGCTGGCTGTGATACATTATGTGATGTAAGATCCAAGATGTCTCTCTAAGGCCTGATAGCTATTGTTTGTTTACGGTACAGCTTGTCCTTGTAGCATTCCTTGTGCTCGTGGCAGAACGACTGTACCACAGGCCTGTCTGTATTCCATGTACATCTACTGTACCACAGGCCTGTCTGTATTCAATGTACATCTACTGTACCACAGGACTGTATGTACTCATCTTCCTTGGCCACTCATGTATTACAGCATGTGGTTCTCAACCTGTGTGACCACATTCCCTTCTTTTTTTTTGGGGGGGGGGGGGGGGGGGTGGTCGCCCTGCAGATGACAGTGACACTTTAAGGAATTTGAATAACTTTGTAATACCAACTAAAAACTGGTCAGAAATGCAAGCTACAAGCTCACGACGCAACCAGTGAGTTTATTTATCTGTGGAACCAAGTCAAACTAAATCTAATGCCTCAACTCCTACAATTCCAAATGATTCAGTCTTAGCACTTATTAATACAATATTAGCCTAGTTGTGCAGCGTGCACACAGTATGCTCTCTGAAACCATTTGTTAAGTTTCACTTAAACGGCACATTTAATTTACAGGCCCATCATTCTCACTCTGGTTCACTACACCAGCCCAGTGTTCGGTCCAAATGCACGCACAGTTGCACATCATAAAAAATATGTCCTGAGGCCTGCACACGACGACTGACACAGGGTAGGCTCTGGTCGGCATCCTGACCTGGAGATCTGCACTCCAAGGAGCACACTTTAGTACAAACTGCCATCTTACAATAAAATGCACCACGTACGTACGTCTCTCTCTCTCTGTGTGTGTGTGTGTGTGTGTGTGTGTGTGTGTGTGTGTGTGCACACATGCACGTCTGTAATCCAGGTAACTCGAGAACCGTTTGCCGCACCGACTTCAAATTCGACACACACGTTCCACAACCCCACAGGGAGTGCAGTGCCCGGTGTCGAGTCCGTTGGATAGCCGGTTTTCCAGAACCAGCACTAAAGCCTCTGCCCGGGCTCTGCCAGTGGACTAATGAGCCTAAAGCCCCGTTCAGACCGAAGAAGCTGCTTTAAAAAGCAAAAGCAAAACTCTGGAAAACGCAGCTTTATTTTGAGAAAGTGGGCGTGTACAAGGTACCTGTCACTCAAGCTGCCTGGACTGGCTGTCTGGCTTTGAGACGAGAGAAATAGCACAGGCAGTTTGAGCAGATGCGCATTTGAAAGTCTAAAATGTAAAATAGCGACTGTAGAGGAGAAATAATTATATATTTAGTTACATCATAACCTATTCATCGATGAATGAATAATATAATCTTGGTAAACTTGTTTGTAAATAACCGAATGGACCGGATCTCAATCCTCCCCGTCTTCAGTGCTCATGTCTCCCCCCCCACTCCGCTCTCCTCTCCCCCAGCTGGCCACGAGCGAAACCCTCCGGGCATTTTTTTAAATGGCGGCTCTGTATGTAATGTTAATGTTGATTTAGCAAGAGCATACAATTGTATATATCCAGCACGTCGTAAAAGCAATTAAAACAGCTTATGTTTACGTGTGATTTCCGGACATTCAGTCCGAAGTAGGGAGCCCCTATCGCGGCGCTGTCAGCCTGTCACTGAGGCCTCCTCGGCTGGCTACCGGTACCGGTATGGGGCAGTAGGAGACCGCTCCTCCAGTCCACCCCCCGGACCCTCACTACAGCATCAGCACATTTAAAGTTTGCTTTTAATTAGCAGATGATGTGAAACATTGTGCTAGTAGACTAGGCATACTTTAATTACTTAATTAATAATCAATATCACCGGAACGGAGTCCAGTGCAACGGACGCGCGCGTGTGTGTGTGTGTGTGTGTGTGTGTGGGGGGGGGGGGGGTGTGCATGAGTGAGAGAGAGAGAGAGATATCATTTACTTAACATTAACATGAATAGTTAATAGGGCCAGTATATACGGTATATGGCATATATATACACGGGCCATTATATCTATCTCTCTCACACACACACACACACACACACACACACACACGGGGGGGGGGGGGGATTGTGTTCTATCTATCTTAAATATAGGCTATCTACTGTCTTTCAACTTTTGCTATGAGGTTCATCGACAGCCGATAGGCCTGCCCTACATACATGAACGCAATAAACCAATTGAAATGATTCCCTCAAATAAATATTATCTATATGCGATTCGTTTATCAATTCAGAACGCAGCAAACCAATCACAAAACACGGGCAACATATTGCATAAATAGAGGGGGTACATACAACTGATAAAGGCTATTAATTATTTATTTTAAAGGTATGATGATTGACGGTGCAAAAGCTTCAACATACGGCACAGAAACGCGCTGACAGCGGGCTGCTCCTCCTCTCTTCTCGGGGAAGGTTTTTGGGAAAACTCCGACACAACTATATTGTTTAGTTGTTTGTCTATCTATCTATATCTGCTAATTTATCAACCGTGTGTGTGTGCACTGTTTAGTCCACAAACAGTCCACAAGCGACGGATAGCGTTCTGGAGAGTTCAGTTCAGTAGTCCATCCATAGCTTCGATGAGAACCGGAGGGGGGGGTGAATGCACGATCACTTGTCCCCAGAAACGTGACACTCGCGACGGAACACAACCTGTTTTCACTGCTTCGACAACTTGTTTCTCATATAAACTTTAATTTCTATCGATAAATATGCTATGGTCTTGCCAAATATCCATTCATATTTCATATACAGCCCATATTTAAAAAGTTTATTTTTTAATGCGGACAATTGGGTCGGACAGCTTTTCCAGAGGGTTTTGGTTTTGTAAAATGAGCTCAACTCCGCCTCCTCAAACCACGCTGTGCTCTGATTGGCTACACGCAGATTTTTAAAGCTCCAGCTTTTAAAAGCTGCTTTAAAGTTCAGGTTCGGTGAGGAAAAAAAAACGCAAAAACAAAAAAAGCTATTCACTCCAGCTTTTAAACGCAGAAGCTGTTCTGCATAGAGATAACATGGGACCACGAAGCTAAAGCAGAAGCTAGCTTCTTCAGTGTGAACGGAGCTTAAGTCCCCTCACCTGTAGAATTCCCAGGCTCTGCCTCTGCCAATTTATTGCCATGGCAACCCCACACCTGCCATTTGATGACTTTTCACAGTCAGTTTGCACTCTTCAGACACTGCAGGCAGACAGACAGATACAGAGATCTCCATATATGGGCACAAAAGGGACACAGACGGTTAAAACGGGTGCTATAACAACGGGTATTGCATACTAAGTTCCCAACTTGCATCGTTCCCAAGTAGGCCGGTGGCCGAAGGGCACAGGTCTAGTCCGTATAAATGACCATATATCAATATATGATTTGGATAATTTCACTGACACTGCCAGTGTTTGTTTGGGGGTATTTTGCACTAGTATGGCACTAATATTTGACCTGCTACGTGTAAGTGGTGCTTTGCTGCTGAAGTACCAGAAGTGCCACCTATTAGTGTTGTTTTCGTCGACTAAAACTATGACGAATTTTTTTCGTCAACTACCTTTTTTCACTGACGAAAACTAAATGGAAACTTAATGAAAACTAAGCTAATGAAAACTAAGCTAATGAAAACTAAGCTATGGTGACTATCTACTAAAACTATCATTAAATATACTGTTGATTTTGTCAACAAATAAAAACTAGTGGACAAGTATGTCATTTTACACTTGGTTGCAAGTGTGTGTGTGTGTGTGTGTGTTTGCCTTTTGAGCAACTGTTGAAGCACATCTCATCTTGGAGAACATCACGTTTTCTATATCAAACCTTTAATCTGTTACAGTATGACTCACATATCAGTGACCGTAGCAGCATCATGGGTAAGGTCACATTTTAGCTCTGTTGAGTGGATATAAGTCCAATTCCTCATTCTATTGTCAGGTTCCGAGTTAGATTCATCTCAGAAGCAACGAGCCAACAGGATAACAGTTTTGAAACGGTCAGTCCATTTTATGATCACTTTAATATGATAGGCAATATGACTTTAGCATGCCTAACATTTACTTAAGTAGGCCTACTGTACTGTACAATTTTGAGGTAATTTTGTAGGCTACTTTACTTGAGTCATTCCAATTTCCAATACTTTTACTTGTACTCCACTACTTCTCAGATCCAAATATTGCACTTTTAACTCCACTACATTTATTTTAAAACTTAGCCGATCTACAAGCTGACAATGTACAACGTGACGTATATTGTGAGCTTGCAGATCTGGTATTTTCAAAAAGATTTCTATACATTTGAAAACTTGACATGGGACAAAATTCTGCACAATGAGTAGCCTACTTTTACTTCAAGTACATTTTGATGTTGATACTTTTACTCATTCTGAGTTCTGGACTTTTACTTGTAACAGAGTATTTCTATATTGCAGTATTGATACTTTGACTTAATTATTTCTTCCCCATGTCCGTATATACATGGTTATAAATTAGCATAAACAAAGCAGCAGTGGCTAGATGTAAAGGAGTGGGAACAACATACATTTAGTACACAATATAAATATAAACTAAATAAATAATTGTAACATTGTTTGATTGTATACCTTGAAATGTCCACACATTCCCTCCTGCCACATGAAAGAGGTCAGCACAGCTAGCCAGCCAGGGCACATGAATTATCAACCTGAATGATGAGAGATAATGTTTAGATTCATAAGGAATTAACATAGACCTGAATGGTAACAGCTACATTTAGATAAATAATGAAACAGGATTAAAACAGTCTTGAGACATGTTACTCACCCTGGCACTAGTATACTGTAAATAAAAACCCAGCCGCAGACCCAGGTCTCGAGACCCTCGGCAGCGTTCACCAATGACAGGGCCTTTAAATAGTCACCTGATTGTCAATGAGGAAGTGGACTGTCCCTATGGTGGCTCCTGAGGCTCAACTCCACCTGGCCACATAAAGTTTGTAGTTTGTTTGTCCATACACAAGCCAACAAGTGCGCACCCTTGATGAGCATGTACAGCACGAATCACTTGGAAACTGGTTCCTTTTCATGTCACTCTGACTGACTGACTGACTGACAAAAATGTACGATTTCATAGTAAATGCGACAACTACGCCTACTACTTACTTTGTGACAAAATCAAAACAGTTTTCTGTAGATTTTGAACAACATGAATGTAATTACTTTTTGCAGTAGCCTATGGCATACAGCTCATGAAAAGCAAAATATCTTATCTCAAAATATTAGAATATTTTACGAGACCACTCATCGAAAAATGGCCCTAAAGCAAACCTGGGCTTCCATAACGAATTTGAAGTCGGTGGGGCGAACGGTTCTTGAGTTACAGGATTACACACAGACAGACGTACAGAGACTTTATAGATAGATTAGGGAAGAAAATTTACTTTTACACTATTCTAATGTTTTGAGAAAGAGCTGTATGAGCCGGCCAGCAACTCTACATCTGACCTCACTGACACCAGATTAATAATTTAACTCCTGGTTCTCAACCGTGCCGTATTAAGAAGCACAAAAGGGGCCAGGTCCACTCAGCTCCATATATGGGCACAAAAGGGGCCAGGTCCACATATACAGTAACAGCGGGACAGACAGACAGACAGACAGACAGACAGACAGACAGACAGACAGACAGACAGACAGACAGACATAATCTGCAGGGTCTCAGCTGCGTTCGCTTCCCGCGTTTGCGCGTCTTACTGGTTTCAGCACGGCTTCTCAGGCATCTTACTGGTACTTCAAATACTGTGTACAAAATGTTAGGTCATTCTTTTTTTATTGCTGGTCTCAGTTGAGCCTTTCTATTATAACTCCAACTCTTCATTCTGTTCTCAGGCGTGCAAATATTGGCTGGTAAATAAACAAGGCCAGGCGGGCCTGCTACTTACAGGTAGGTGAGTCAAATATTATGTTCTGCTGTTCAGATAAAACTTGTACTCCAATGTATACACAATCACTATTAAAGTAGTACAATGTATACACAATCACTATTAAAGTAGTACAATGTTAGCTATCACACAAAAGGATGTCATTCAGTACAATGTTTAGTTTAGTGTATGTTTTGTAATAATAATCTAAATCTAGTCTACAGAGTATCTATATAGTAACTAACGTTTTAAAATTACTGTAGAGGAGTAAAAGTACAATATTTAAGTATAAGTAGGCTGAAATTTGGAAATATACCCCTGTAAAGTAAGAAAATCCTCAAAAGTGAATTTAAGTACAGTAATTAAAAACAAATTCTGTACTGGCCATATATGGAGCGTGTCTTGAGTGTACAGGGTTTGATGACGTCAGATCAACATGGAATGTCAGGTCAGCTGTTCAGCTCCATATATGGATATCTAAGGGAAGATATATAAGCTGTTGCAACGGTCTGTGAGCTTGTAGATCAGATATTTTCAGTACACGACACCATTGTACGACAAAGTATAATCAGTGGGTAGCAAGACCACTCGCCCTTGGCGAGCAGTCTGGGCGATTGGTCTTGGCGACTCGCCAAAAGGGGAAGTCCATTCGCCCCGAGGGGAAGACCACTGGGCCCGGGGCGAAATGTCTTCACCTTTTGGCGACTGGTCTTCACTTTTTGGCTAGTGTTTTCTTCACTTTCAGCAACTGCAGCCTTTGCTAGCTACTGTGCTAAATCCGTCTTTTATATAATTTGATCAATCCATGACATCCATGCGCGTCGCGGTGAAATCCGTCGTTTCTATAATTTGATCAATCCATGACATTGTTGTTAGAAGAACAGCTCAAATATTGAATGTGAAGACATAGTGTAGTACAAATCCTCGTGTGATCTTCTTAAAAGTGGAAGGATCATAACACAGGTCTAAGGTATTTTTTCCCCTGACTTTCTGTTGGTAAGGTTTTGACTCTTTCACATCAGTGCACGGCTGATTCAAGCCATGCATTTAGGGGTAAAAAGGTACCTAAGGTAATGTAAACATACAGCATTTTTTTATTTAGCAATTAAAAGCATGGGTCTAAAACTACAAGTAACTTCATGGAATAAATTATAGCCTACTTGCAGTGTTAGCTGCAAGCAGTTTTACGCCACATGTATTTATTTGAAAACTCAATTAGCCTATAGTTACTTTTTAGATTGTATCATTGCCAAAGATAAAAACTAAAAGTTTACATCTGTAGCCTAGCTGTGAGATGGTCTGCGTTAGCTGCTGATACTACACACACACACACACACACACACACACGAACACGAAGCAGTAAAACATCGCATTTATCAACTTTTCGCTGCGCGCCTCACAAGGCTATTGGATTTATTTGTGCTTCGTCTTTGCACAATGCACGTATAGGCATACATTGTGTAGAGCTGTGTGTGTGTGTGTGTGTGTGTGTGTGTGTGTGTGTGTGTGTGTGTGTGTGTGTGTGTGTGTGCGTGCGTGCGCGGGCTGACGGCATTGCGTCCTCTCTCCACTGTCTTTCTGTGAGTCCCCGATTTCGGAGCTGCAAAATGCAAGAAATAACGCACTTTATGTGCAAACTCCTCGGTGCGCCTTGGAATTGGAGCGCAATGGAAATGACTAAATGAGCATGCTCAGGGTCGAGTGGTCTTCCCCTTTTGCCGAGAAGGCTTCACTTTCTGGGGCGATTGGTCTTGGCGACTCGCCTCGGAAAGTAAAGCCTTCTCGGCAAAAGGGGAAGGTCACTCGCCAAAGGTGAAGTCCACTCGCCGAGGCGAGAAGTCCGGTATTCAATCTGTGCTGCTCCTGAGCTGCAGGCAGCAAAGTAACTATTTACTGTACTGTACTGTACTGTACTGTACTGTACTGTACCTGTAAAGTAACTACGTACATTTACTGTAGGCCTACTGTACTTAAAGGCACTTTTGAGGATGTTCTTACTTTACAGGATAATTTCAAAATTAAATTAAAAATCCTACTTTTACTTCTACTCCACTACATCTCAGAGGAAAATATTGTACTTTTACTCCACTACAAAATGTTACTACAGTTATTTTGTAGATTTTGATCATTCCTAATACAAAACATGCATTAACTCTTCAGCCCTTTATATTTGGCCATTTGAAAATAGCAGATCTACAAGCTCACAATGCGTCATATTGTGATGCATTGTGACCTAGATCTGCTTTGTCCTAAACATTTTTATACGTTGCATACATTTGAGAACTTGTGAAGAAATGTAACGTTCTGTATACTGAGTAGCCTACTTTGTACTTTTGGTACTTCTACTTATTTTACTCATACATTTAGATTTCTGGACTTTTATTTGTGACTGAGCATTTCTACATGTTTTACTATTAAGTAAAAAATCACACCTGTGTGAAGTGATGGGTGCTCTTATAATCATACATCATCTCATTCCGGCCAATCACTATTTTTCGTCCTCACCTTCGTCTTCAATGTTTGTGTTTACACAAACACTCAAAGCTGACCATTCATTGTCAATGGCATTCAATGTTTGTGTGTGCACAAACCCTCATGGAGAGGCTATAGCACCTCTCAAACATGAGTTATTTTTCCACCACTGTTTGTTACAGCTGAGGTGCAGCTCACTTATTCTAATGCTCTAGTGTGTTTATAGATATCTAGTTGTATTAATTATTCTAATGCGACTAGTGTGTCTAGATATCCACTTGTATTCATTATTCTAAAGCGACTAGTGTGTCTAGATATCTACTTGTATTCATTATTCTAATGCGACTGTGTGTCTAGATATCTACTTGTATTCATTATTCTTAATATTGCTCTTTAATGTATCTAAAACATTTTGAATTGTCTTTGATAGATGTCTTAGATGCTTAATGCTCTAGTGCTGACCCCGGAGAACCCAGTGGACACAAACCAGACGACCATGAGGGAAGAGGAGGACGGATTATATTTATAACTGAATTGATGTAAATGTTATCATTAAAATGTTCTGTCAAGACAGCTTAATAAATTGATCTAAATGTTATCATTAAAATGTTCTGTCAAGACGGCTTAATACATTGAAATAAGCTTCAAGTTCACAGAAGATCTCTTTTTCTTTATTTTTTCTAGTTTTTAGGTATAGTGTAGTCAATTAACAATGCCAACTAACACTCCTATAGTTAACACAAAACCCTGGACATTAAAATGTAATTGTTTAAAATGTTCTGCCAAGACTAGCTTCATAAATTGAAATAAGCTTCAGTTTCACAGGAGATAGTTTTTTTTTGTATAGTGTGTCAATTAACAATGTCTATAGTAACAACACTAATGATAACGAAAAACCCTGGATGTTAAAAAAGGAATGGCAACACGCAACAGTAATTTGTAACTTTAATTTTTGTAGAAGAGGCAAACTAATATTGTTTGTGCCGTTTGCTTTGATTGAATACTTGATTGAACACGTAGGCCTATGTACTATGATTTGATTTGGCTGTGTTCTAAATTAAAGTGTTAGTGTTTTGATTACCGTGTATTAATCTAAACTAACACTAAACTAATACTATTATACTAATAAAGATCAAGGGAAAATAGACTTTTTTTACAGTACAATAATGTTTAAAGTTTACACATGTATACAAATAAACAGGCCAACGGGATAAACAATATTAAAAGTTGCTGTCACACGTTCTCTTGTAGCTATTATATATCACCCCATTCAACTGTATTTATTTCCCACACAGAGTAACCTCGCGCAGCAGACTATCCAGCATAGATAGTCTTATCTATGCCCCACACACACACACACACACACACACCCACACACACGGTATGGCTATGAATCACGCTGGGTTATAAACTCTTCAAATATATTATATATATTCTTCTCTCTCTCCCGCCCTCTCTCTATACAGCGAGACAGGGGGCTCTCTCACTCGTACAAGTTCATTGTCCACACACACACACACACACACACACACACACACGCGCGCACACACACACACACACACACACACACACACACACACACACACACACACACACACACACACACACAGAGAGAGAGATGTTATGAGGGGTCACCCTCCCTCCCTCTCTCTATCTCTCTCTCTCTCTCTCTCTGCCATATGCAGCGAGAGAGGGGACTCACTCGTGCAAGTACATTGTCTTATACGCACCCCCCACACACACACACACGTGCGCCGCACGCACGCACACTCACGCACACTCACTTACTCACTATCTGCAGGTGTTACTGCAGGGCAGGGCCAGTTCGATGCCTCTCGGCGCCAAATGCGAGATTAATAGATGTTGCCCCCGCAGGCCGCACATACAATATTTTGTCCATTTGTTGAGGCCTACAGCGCCCCTAGTGCAAGAGCAGCTTTCCACCAGCTGAAAAATGTCTGGGGATCCTCAGATCTTCCCAAAAAAAATAAACAAAGATCAGGATCTTTAACTCCATGGTAAAGCCTGTTCTGCCGTATGGAGCAGAAACTTGGAGAACAACTGTTAAGAACATGAAGAAAATCCAGACTTTCATAAACACCTGCCTGAGAAGAATCCTCCGAATCCACTGGCCTATAACACAATCAGCAACCTGGAACTGTGGCAGCAATCAGGCCAACACCCTGTGGAAGAAGATATACTACAAAGAGACGCTGGCGATGGATCGGCCACACACCCTTCGTCAAGCCTGCAGCTATAGTTATCACAAGATACGCCCTGTTTGTTCTGGAACCCACAAGGGAGAAGGAAAAAGGGGCAGTCCAAGAAACACCTGGCCGCGTGACCTATAGATAGGTCCATACATGGGAACAGCTGGAGAAAATGGACCGGGATGCCTGGAGAGCTCTTGTTCGTGGCCCATGCCCAAGGTTGGGCGATAGGTGTAAGTATAAGTAAGTATGGCCCCACCAATGGGCTACTTCAGGTGCCTCATGAAGATGAAGTGCTCTTGGGTATATGAATCAGGTAAAATGGTCCACCAAAATAACGCTTTATTGGGGTTCAGTCAGACAACTCAAGAATGATGTAATATATATTTATTGAATATAGATGAGCAAAGCAATATATATATATATATATATATATATATATATATATATATATATATACATATATATATATATATATATATATATATATATTATGGTTTGGCGATGTATTGGATCTGCTTTTTAGGTACTGACGAGAAATGAGTCTATACAGACCGAGCTTTGAAGCTTTGAGCCATGCTGTGATAACAACAGTCCTTCTCATCCTGCCCCCCCCTTCCCCTCGCACCTCCCACCCCCCTCTCTTCCTCTTCTGTAAGCAAGACTCTCATTCTGCCCCACCTTGTGGGTGGGGTCTATGTCTGATATAAACTGTATATATATATTGTACCTCTGGGTTAAATCAGGAGGCTTGCCTTGGAGACCGGCCTGTGAGCTGGAGCATCCGTGTACTGGCTGTACACGTTAATAAAGATCTACAAAGGGAACTTGCTTGCCTCATGGTTCCTCACGCGTTTAGTGTGTGTAAAACTGCCACGTCAGTACTCAGTATGATGAGTACCTAAATCATAAACAATCATTTTCCACATTTGGTGCGTATATGTTGTTATCAACTTAAATGTCACTTTCATGTATTAAAATTCCAAAATAATAATTCTCCCATTTGTGGCACTGGGAATGTGCCTGATATTGCCCACACTTCCCTCTTTTACCAAAACAGCAACACCACATGACACATTAGTCCCATTGTCGGCATACATCGCCCCTTTCCATTGTTTTTTACATTTCTCCATGATTTCCTCATCCCAATTAGTCTCTAGCAGACATATGATATCAGAGTTGCATAGCGCCACCACCTGTTCAAACTTTGAACTGCTCCTCAACCCATTTGTATTAAAAGATGTTACCTTCAACATTATGGTTTAGGAGCGTTAGTGTGTGCACCCAGACTTTCATACCTTCTGTCTCCTGGCATCCTTCATCTTCTTCCCTTGATTCTTTGATTTTCTCCTTTCAACCGCGGAGATCACTTCTTTCAGTTATTGCGGGCTCATGTTTGTCAATTGCACTGGTAGCCTCTTTGTCTCTGCGGCCTCTTTGTGTTTCGTCTGTGCCAGTGTCTCCCATGCCAATGTCTTGTATTGGGGGGGGGGGGGGGGGGGGGCTCTGTCTCCTCCGGCCCAGTGCTTCTCTCTTTGCCCTCTCCATCGGCCCCGACAGCGGCCTCTCCATCTCTCCTCTCTTTGCTGCCTCCTAGATGTTTCGTGCCCTCCGGGGTCTTCAAATGGTCCCGGCCTGGTGGATGCACCCGTTGGCCACATGCTCCCACGCCGTTTCCATTCTTCCCCCCGTCAGACACTTCTCCCTCCAGGACCGCGTCATCAAGGCTGCACCCGATGTTGTCCCGCTCCCTCTCTGCATTCACCTGGGTCTCCACAGGTGTAGCCTCTGTTTGATTTGTAGTATCATCCTTTCCCACGTCGTCCTCACCTTCATCGCCGTCGTCATCACCTTCTTCATTCCCTCCCTCCTCCTCTGCCTCTTCATCCTCTTCCTCATCCTCCTCCTCCTCTTCCATTTCATTTTCAGGGTCAGAGGGGTCGCCATTTGCCTCCTCGTTGCATTTGCTGAAAGCTCTTACTTCCTTGCATTGCTGGCGACCTCGCGTAGTGGCCTTGCCTCCTACATTTGTGGCATTTAAATTCCGGGCACTCGATCAGAATATGTACGGCAAATATTTCACATACTCATTGAACTTCACTTTCACAAACCTTGTGCCATCTGCAATGTCTGTTCCCTTCCAGAGCTTTCATTTTATGGGTGAGACAGCAGTTACCCCCCAATCAGTCAGTTTGTTTATGATTTTATCATCTTCAATGTAGGTTGGGAGACTCATAAATGATACAACCATTTCATCACTGGACAGTTCTTTTGCCATTATGCTGCTATTTTTTTTAAATCTTAAAGCCATCCATAAGTCTCTGTTTACCTTTTTCTGATGCCATGGTGATTTCATATTTCTTCTGTGCCTTGAAGCGACATCCAATCACATTTCCACACAGATCCATCATTGTTATGAATTCATCTCCAGTATCCCACTCCAACTGTCAGTTTTCTCTCAAAGGGATGATCCTTTCCTCTGGCAGCCATGTTGTCTTCTCCAGCCTGTGCTGTTTTCAGTGCCAGTCTTTTTCTTAAACAACCTGATAAAAGGTTCCCCCAGACTGCTTGGGGGGGTGGGGGGGGGGGGGTAGCAGTCGCTGTTCAAAAGATCAGTTGGTCAAAGATTTCTTTGTCTGGAAAGCATCAAAAACACACAAAAAGCCTCTCAAACAAATACACTGGCCACGCTAATATGGCATCTTCCTCGGATTCGGGTTCTTGGAAACGCCCCCCAGCCAAATGGTGCGCTGTGACTGCCCATTCGCTGTGATTGACAGCCTACACCTAAACCTAACCCTAACCCTAACCTTAACCTCAGTAAAACTATACCTAAACCTAACCTCAGTAAACTATACCTAAACCTAACCTCAGTAAAACTAACGCAGTGGCTGGGGGGCGTTTCCAAGAACCCGAATCCGAGGAAGATACCATATTAGCACTTGCCACACTCTGCTGCACTTCCTCAAGGGGCGTGTTCAGGGTGGTATGGCCGTAAGCAAAGGCAGCGGTGGGCGGTACGGCCCATATACAGCAGATGGCAGTAGCCAATGTGTTTTAGTCAAAGCGCTCACACCTATTTGCACTCAGACAACCAAGCGCGCCACTGTGCTCCCTGTCATTTTCTTCAACAGCTGAGCTTCCAAAAATAGCCATAACTCATGAACGTCCCTCTCCACGGAAGTCTTTAGTAAAAGGCGAAAGGCTTATTCGTCATGAAGAGAGACCCGAGTAATTCTACCTGCTTGCCACGGCGGCCGGCGAAGCCTCTAGCCTCGCCGGTCAAGCGCTTGACGGCGCGCGCGCGCACGCACACGCTTGCCGTGTCCGGGTTGAACGCGGGGCCTGTCGGATTGGGGGTGTGGTTTAATGATGTAGGCGTGGCCTATGCGCTTTGGGGGGCAAAAGGTTAGTGGTGCACAATGATCTAGTGTTTTGCATGGCCATTCATGAATGACCGTTGCTCATTCAGTATGCCGGCATGAAAAAGCTTACAGCACCTGGTATTACCAGGCGGTCTCCCATCCAAGTACTAACCAGGCCCGACCCTGCTTAGCTTCCGAGATCGGACGAGATCGGACGTGTTCAGGGTGGTATGGCCGGTAAGGCAGCGGTGGCCGGTACGGCCCATATACAGCAGATGGCAGTAGCCAATGCGTCAATGAAAAGCTCACAGCACCTGGTATTAGATTGTGAAGGTTCCCGGGGGGGGTTGCTTAAGAGTGGGTGCCCGGGTTCGGATGGAGAGCCGGGTCGTGGGTTTAGCTGGCTTCGGGCCTGGCACCCCGGTGGGGGCCCGAGGCTTCCTGGGTCCGAGTGGAGAGCCGGGCGTTTGGGGCTGTGTTTTAATGATGTGGGCGTGGCCTATGCGCTCGCCCTGCACTATTAGTCAAAGCGCTCACACCTATCTGCACTCAGACAACCAAGCGCACCACTGTGAGCCCTGTCATTTTGTTCAACAGCTGAGCTGGCCTTGTCCGATGGGCAAGGCCTTCCAAAAATATACTTATTTATAATCTTTATCATTTATAATTATAAAAAATAAATCAAAATAAATAAAGTTTGATAATCTATTCAGATATTATTCAGTGCATCCTGTCTAAGGCCAGCCTACTCAAACTATTATTTTTATTAGTAGTATTATTAATATCCAGAATCACACACGCACGCACGCACAAACACACACACACACACACACAAACACACACACACACACACACAGCAACCGATTGCAACGTTAGCTTGCTAGCTAGTAGCTATATTGTGTTCACTGTTGATAGCTTTAGCTAGTTAGCTTATCGCTATGACAGCAACAAGTAAGATTATTGTATGCGGGCTTTTGCAACTGTCCTCTTTAGCTCTCCGTGTACATCGGATTCTTTATCTTACATAAAGAAATACGAGCGTTAAAGAAGTTAACACAGCGTGGAGACAGAACTTGTCACAGAGAGAACGACACAGTGTAGTAGTGTCTGAGAGTGCTGCTGTGCTCTGTCTGAGGAGGAGGATTCAGGACTGACGGTGACGGCCCCTCCCCTCCCTCAAGGCTCAGTTTGGAGGGGGCTGTAATCTTTGTGTGCGCTGGGGAGCATGGTCTCAACCAACGAGAGCACGGAGCGGGACAGTATCGATAGTATTGATACTATGGAAAAGTCATATCGAACCGTTTTAATTTTTCAGAATCGATATTTATCGATATATCGATATTTTCGACAACACTACTTAGGAGACCATTTGTAGTCCATTTCTCCAATTCCGAGATCGTTTATCTCTGTATATTACAAATCTTTGTTTATTCTCCCAAGGTGTTCTGCATGACGCTGTCAAACATCACCATGCGCTGCCGGATGTTAACCACCAGATGGCGGCAGTGTCTTGATTTTGACAGCACATTTTGTCTTTTAAATACAATTCCATTTAGTTTGAGTCATCTGAAATGTTTTAGATTTGGTGTAGTTTTAGTTGACTAAATATAATATTTTTTGTTGACAAAATCTACAGTTGATTTAGTCAACTAGACACTTTGTTACACGTAAAAGTCTGGAAGTCAGTTCACAGTTTTTTGGTATTTGGTGACCAGACAAATCTGCCACAGGAAAAGAAAAGCATTAGATCTTCATATAATAGGTCCTCACTAATAATCATGAATATACGGCACAATTGACCTATAGCTAAGACCCGGCCACTCCCACTTGGACAATTTCCAGCCAGGCTCATTCATTCCAATGTAAATATCATGGATTTTACACATTAAATGCTGGTTCACATTGCAGGGAAAGACAATGCAATAAAACGCAGGTTTAACAGGTCAATGTGTTAACTCATTGAAAGCCATTGACGAATATATTAGTAATTTCAATCCAAGGCGCAGGTTAAGATATCCAAGGTTTACGAGAACCGCTGCCTACTGGATTGGATAAAACTGTTCATCTATAAATGCGCCAAGTCTCTGTGTGTACGTCTCCAATCCACGCAACTCGAGAACCGTTCGCGACACCGACTTCAAATGTGACACATGATGCGGCACAAAATGAATGAATCATCTTCCTGGGTAAATTTGTGACACGGTGACAGCTGTGCATGGAACAATGGTTCACTGGGCTGGTATCTGACTTTGGGTGTGGTCCCTCCCTTCTATTGACTGACACCAGGTACAATATGGTCTACTGTAAGCATTGATGACGGTAGATAAACAGGGCCTCATAGCTCAGTGGTTAGAGCACTGGTCTTGTAAACCAGGGGTCGCGAGTTCAATTCTCGCTGGGGCCTATCATCCTTTTAACCAGAGTTGATGAAAGCTCCACATCGCTCACACACCTTCATAGACTTTATCTTCTATCTTACACTGCATTCTCTCAGCTCCAGAGGCAAGCACAACGCTTGTTCGTGTGTTGTCAATGACAACAGAAATTATATTTTAATGACATCATTTTACTAAGCGGGAACCCTTTTGGTGTTTTAAGCATTATGTTATGCTTTAGCTATTGAAAAATAGCAGATCTACAAGCTCATAGCTCATAGCTATGAGCTTGTAGATCTGCTATTTTTTTTAAATCATGAAAAGATTTTTAACTCAAGTCTTTGTTTCTGGGAGGGTCCCTGGAACAATATATTTTCAGATGGGGGTTGGCGGCCAATTACATATAATTCTGGGGCTCCTTGACCTGAAATAGTTTGAGAACCACTGACATAGAAACATAGGTTTTTCAGAAAACTGTCAGGATTTAGAAGATATTTGTAGAATCATCCTCAGGTCTAAATGGGTTATAAGTTTAACCAATCAATATTCCTGAAGAAGATCCCAGTGATCGAAACGTTGAATCAATGAACCAGTGGAGCTGAGTTATATGAAGATCTAACGCTCGGCAGTTCGCTAGGGGACGCGTCCAATCTTGGGCATGGACAACAGAAGTACTTTAATATACTCACATTCTATTAAAACCAAGAGAATGGGCCACTCTTGCGGCATGACGTAATACGTGCCCCCTCGCCCGAGGGCATAATAGCACGTATTCGCTCATGCGCATTATTCCGTTTTCTCTTCTGCGCAACAACAGTCAATCTAGTATCACTGACAAACATAACTTTCTGATCTAAACTTTTGAAAGTTTTAGCCTCATCAGGACGGGTATCTTCTTGCTCTGTACCGTGAAGTTCAGCTAAGTTATCTCAGTGATATTGGACTCACTACGAAAAAAGGTTTGTGCTGTATAAGCACACTTCCAGAAAACACAAGTTTGTGCTGCATCACTAGGATAGAGCGCTTTATCAGCCTCTCCACGTTAGCACAAGTTGCTACCTAGCTTCTCCGCCTGTGCTGTATAAGCCGCCTAGAGACTAATAAAAAGCTACTCAAAGCTTCGTGTGCCGTATAGGCTTCGAACCGACAACCCCCAAGACATTTCCCAGCTGAATAAGCGTTGTCAACATGTCCTCACAGGAGGCTGAGACCGCCAGCGCGGTGCCACTAACGTGCCGCAGAAAGCTTGCCTGATGGACGGCTGCACACATGCGATGTGGGGCCTGGATAAACACAACTCCTGTGTCTATTGCCTCGGGCGTCAACACGGTGATTGACGCCGTGGAAACACCGGGCAAATGCTCGAAGCGTGTGGGGTTGAGCGGCAATTATTTAAATCAGCGGCTAACACGTGCCCGCCAATTCTTCAACGGCGGGTGCGAGGAGCAATGCGAGCAGGACGGCTATCAACATCGACCATGATGATGACCGCCCCCCGCGACAAGAGCCGTGGCCCGGCGCCCCAGCCCGGTCACATGCACAGATCTCCTCTAGCGGCGGTCGATGAACACTATGCCCGCTTGGGAGCCAGGCAGTGCGCGCCTATGCTGCTGCTACGGCGGCGAGAGTTCCCCCGAACACCGCGGCTCCTATCGTAGACGAGGAGGAGGGAAACATTCCCCCGTGGCCACCCGTCCCTCGTGGGTGGGGCGACATGATGGAGGAGGAATTCCCGCTGGACGACGTTTTTCCAGCTCTCCAAGATTATGCAGATTATGGTGCGGTGGTCGAGTACCCCGACGACGCGGGTGGAGACGATCCGGAAATGGGAAATGGAACCCCAGCAAGCTCCGGAGCTGGGGCTTTAGAGGGGTCTTAACCCACTCCTGGAGCGCACCCAATGCCCCGGAGGCACCAGGCTACAGAGGCGCTTTCTCTCTGGACACCGAGAAGCCTGCCTTGGAATAGGCCTCACTGGTAACCCCGCCATTTCCCGAGACATGGCGGGATATCTAGTGGATCCTTTCCACCCACACGGGAAGCCTCCCGCCTTCCTCGACGAGAAAGACAGAAAAGCCTCGCTGGCCACCTTGTGACGCAAGGAAAGGCTTTGAATGCAGGGTCCCTGATCCAGGGCTCCCTGCAGGCACTACTGAGATCCCACGATGCCCTCACAGAGGATCAGGTGGTGGAAGCGAGGCGCCTAAACGACGAAGCGATTAGGCTATCCATCACGGAGGCTGGGGGCCGGGCTATGTCGGCCGCTGTCGTCCAGGAAAGGACCACCACTAGAGGGCGCCATTGCATCATGCACAGGCGCGACCGGTGGAGAGAGATCTCTGGCACAGAAAAGCCACGGCCATCACGCCTCCAGCCCAGTAGGGGGCACTGTTACTCCACCGCCGATAGACCCCACGGCATTGGAGAATCTAAATACCCTGACAAAGTGTCTCCTTCAATGGGAACAGTGTGGTGCCTCGCCATGGATTCTTCGGACTATCGCGAGAGGTTCGAGAAAGTGATTTTCTCTCAGGCGAGCGGACAGGCGGCGGAGGTATACTACGGGCCGAGATTTTATCACTAGTGGGCAAAGGAGCTGTCAGAGAGGTCCCCTTAGACCAATGTCACACAGGATTTTACAGGAGGTATTTCCTGGTAAAAAAGAAGGGGGGGGGGGGCTACGTCCTATCTTGGACATGCATGAGAGCTCTCAACAAATACCTCAAAACGTTCCGTTTCAAAATGCTGACAGCCGCGACCCTCCTACGTTCTCTGCGCCAGGGAGACTGGTTCACCAGTATAGATCTAAAAGACGCCTATTTTCATATATGCCAGACACATATTTCCCCCCACAGAAAGTTTCTGCGGTTTGGGTTTGAGGGGAAAGTGTTCGAGTACATGGTCCTCCCGTTCGGGATGTCCCTGTCTCCCAGAGTGTTCGTGAAATGCACGCAAGCAGCGATAGCACCCCTGCGACAACAGGGGGTCCGTATAGCCACTTATATAGACGATTGGTTGACTTCCGCGAAGTCACCACAGGAGGCGCTGTTTCACACAAAACAAGTGGTGGATCTTCTGTCTTCCCTGGGTTTCACCATAAATTACACAAAGAGTGTGATGGTGCCCACTAAAGTGATAGACTACATAGGCATCTCTCTAGACTCCCGTTCCTTTACAGTCAGGACAGGGTCGAGTCGTTTCTGAAATGCACGGCACTATTCCAGACAGGACGCAAGGTTCCCTTTGGCACATGTCTGAGAATGGCGGGCCTAATGGCGTCCGCCATTTCCCTAATACGCCTAGGCAGGCTGTACATGAGGCCGTTTCAGAGATGGATGCGATCACTGCGCATCCCCACCACCAGACGCCATTTTCCGAAGGTGATGGTGACGGCGGAGTGCACGCTGGCACTACATTGGTGGTCAAACAGAGCCGTTCTGACGGAGGGAGTCCTCATGGGGACGGTTATCTCCAGGAAAGTGGTCACTACAGACGCCAGCCTATGCGTCGGCGCATGTGAGCGTGTGTGAGCGTTTTTGACAGCACCGACCGTCGTCTCGCTAAAAACCTAATTTTTAATCCTTTTAAGTCAGTTTTAAACTACATTCTTTTGGGATAAGGTTGTTACAACTATCCGTTGTTAATACAGTGGACTACATTTACGATCAGACCTTTTGATCACCTGTGATCAGCACAAACTGCGGTGCCTACCGCGGCTGTCAGCGACAGCAAAAATGGTGTCTGTAGCTATCATGCCATCACTCACCTCTTCCGACTGTGAAAGCTGTCTCCATCAGGGGCAGAAAATTAAAGAACTGGAGGTCTGTATCTCGCTTCTCCGTCAGATAAGAGACGACGAGCACTTTCTAGACGAAAACAGAACTGCAATAACCAGCAGATGCAGCGCACGTCAGACACACACACACACACACACACACACACACACACACACACACACACACACACACACACACAGCGCGGCTCGCTGTTATTTATTCACCGCACCAGAGAGAGACAGAGAGAGAGAGAGAGAGAGAGACGGGCGCTTCTTGTCCAGCTTTTTCAACGCACCGCACCACCATGCTTCTGTGTGAATGTGAACGAATGAGTGAGGCAATGACTTTATAAACTTTATGTGGAAAATGCGGAGATTGCGCATATTTCGCGTGGAAATGTGTAGCGAGTAACGAAAGGTGTCCAATTTTAATGTAGCGGATTAAAAGTACGATTTTTTACTTGTAAATGTAACGAAGTAAAAGTAAAAATACAGAAAAATAAAAATAGTAAATAAAAGTACAAATTCTCAAAATGTGTACTTAAGTACAGTAACGAAGTAATTGTACTTCGTTATTTTCCACCACTGGTTATAACCAATCAATATTCCTGAAGAAGATCCCAGTGATCGAAACGTTGAATCAATGAACCAGTGGAGCTGAGTTATATGAAGATCTAACGCTCGGCAGTTCGCTAGGGGACGCGTCCAATCTTGGGCATGGACAACAGAAGTACTTTAATATACTCACATTCTATTAAAACCAAGAGAATGGGCCACTCTTGCGGCATGACGTAATACGTGCCCCCTCGCCCGAGGGCATAATAGCACGTATTCGCTCATGCGCATTATTCCGTTTTCTCTTCTGCGCAACAACAGTCAATCTAGTATCACTGACAAACATAACTTTCTGATCTAAACTTTTGAAAGTTTTAGCCTCATCAGGACGGGTATCTTCTTGCTCTGTACCGTGAAGTTCAGCTAAGTTATCTCAGTGATATTGGACTCACTACGAAAAAAGGTTTGTGCTGTATAAGCACACTTCCAGAAAACACAAGTTTGTGCTGCATCACTAGGATAGAGCGCTTTATCAGCCTCTCCACGTTAGCACAAGTTGCTAGCTAGCTTCTCCGCCTGTGCTGTATAAGCCGCCTAGAGACTAATAAAAAGCTACTCAAAGCTTTGTGTGCCGTATAGGCTTCGAACCGACAACCCCCAAGACATTTCCCAGCTGAATAAGCGTTGTCAACATGTCCTCACAGGAGGCTGAGACCGCCGCGGCTACACGCGGCCGCCAGCGCGGTGCCACTAACGTGCCGCAGAAAGCTTGCCTGATGGACGGCTGCACACATGCGATGTGGGGCCTGGATAAACACAACTCCTGTGTCTATTGCCTCGGGCTTCAACACGGTGATTGACGCCGTGGAAACACCGGGCAAATGCTCGAAGCGTGTGGGGTTGAGCGGCAATTATTTAAATCAGCGGCTAACACGTGCCCGCCAATTCTTCAACGGCGGGTGCGAGGAGCAATGCGAGCAGGACGGCTATCAACATCGACCATGATGATGACCGCCCCCCGCGACAAGAGCCGTGGCCCGGCGCCCCAGCCCGGTCACATGCACAGATCTCCTCTAGCGGCGGTCGATGAACACTATGCCCGCTTGGGAGCCAGGCAGTGCGCGCCTATGCTGCTGCTACGGCGGCGAGAGTTCCCCCGAACACCGCGGCTCCTATCGTAGACGAGGAGGAGGGAAACATTCCCCCGTGGCCACCCGTCCCTCGTGGGTGGGGCGACATGATGGAGGAGGAATTCCCGCTGGACGACGTTTTTCCAGCTCTCCAAGATTATGCAGATTATGGTGCGGTGGTCGAGTACCCCGACGACGCGGGTGGAGACGATCCGGAAATGGGAAATGGAACCCCAGCAAGCTCCGGAGCCTGAGCCTGCGGCGGTTTCAGCCGCTATGAATGCGGCTCTCGGTGACGAGGACGCCGCGGAAGCCCCGGCCATCGCCGTCCCCACAACGGCGCTCTCTAAGAGCGACGGGGAACGGCTGTCTCTGTATAGATCAGCTTCGGACCGATGCCAGACGACCTGGCCATCATTCTTCGACGTCCAAAATGGAAGGCGTTGGAAGATGGCCTCAACCGAGACATGGGCATCCTGGCAGACTACCTCCAGAAGTCCTTCAGCTCAGCATGGGCAAAACAGTATCTGCAGTATATCATCTCAACAATCGGGAAGCTAGAAGAGAATTGGACGTTTATGTTGGCAACAACCGCCTGGAGTTCCAGCAAGCCCCCAAGTACCTTGGTGTATGCTTGGACCGGACACTGTCCTACAAGCAACACCTGGATGAAGTGAAGGCCAAGACAACAGGAAGGGTCTCGCTCATCCGTCGCCTGGCGGGCTCAACTTGGGGAGCTTCCCCTAAGACCCTACGCATATCCACACAAGCCCTGGTCCTACCCGTAGCAGAATACTGCGCCCCTGCCTGGAGCAGGAGCCCACATGTAAACAAAGTAGATACTGTCATTAACAGCGCCCTCCGGATAGTAAACGGTTGTCTGAAACCCACACCGGTGTCCTACCTGCCAGTCCTGGCTGGACTTGCTCCAGCCAGTCTCCGACGGGATGCGGCTACGCTAGCCCTGGCAAGAAAAGCCCAGAAATACGACTGGCACATCTTGCACAAAGCCACAACAACACCGGCACCACCAGGCAGGCTCAAGTCTCGCCATCCCTACAACGAGGCAGCTCAAGAAATGCTACAGTCAATTCCTGAGGACTTGTCCAGAGACGCCTGGCTGGCAGCATCCTGGAAACAGTCGTGGGAGACGGCCGGGCCCTCCCGGATTCAACAACACATCCGGGACCCAGCAGGTGGCGTTAAAGGAGAAGACCTGCCACGCCATCTATGGACCTCGCTGAACCGTCTGCGCTGTGGCGTGGGACGCTTCAAGTCATCTATGAAGAAGTGGGGCCTATCGGATAGCGCGGCGTGCGAGTGTGGCGAGCCTGAACAGACTGCTGAGCACATTATCACAGACTGCCCCCTATACAGCCCACCCTCAGAAGCTGGCCTTTTTGACCTAGGACCAGAGACGAGGGCATGGCTGCATGACACTGAGTTGGCCATCTGATGATACACGAAAGAAGAAGGACCGTTGCCAGCGAACATGGCCCCCCGCCTGAGCGGGTTATGCTCTCCGACGACCAGGGATGGCAGGGCATGGAGCAACCACCTCCCCGGGCCAGACAAACGCTTTGAATGCAGGGTCCCTGATCCAGGGCTCCCTGCAGGCACTACTGAGATCCCACGATGCCCTCACAGAGGATCAGGTGGTGGAAGCGAGGCGCCTAAACGACGAAGCGATTAGGCTATCCATCACGGAGGCTGGGGGCCGGGCTATGTCGGCCGCTGTCGTCCAGGAAAGGACCACCACTAGAGGGCGCCATTGCATCATGCACAGGCGCGACCGGTGGAGAGAGATCTCTGGCACAGAAAAGCCACGGCCATCACGCCTCCAGCCCAGTAGGGGGCACTGTTACTCCACCGCCGATAGACCCCACGGCATTGGAGAATCTAAATACCCTGACAAAGTGTCTCCTTCAATGGGAACAGTGTGGTGCCTCGCCATGGATTCTTCGGACTATCGCGAGAGGTTCGAGAAAGTGATTTTCTCTCAGGCGAGCGGACAGGCGGCGGAGGTATACTACGGGCCGAGATTTTATCACTAGTGGGCAAAGGAGCTGTCAGAGAGGTCCCCTTAGACCAATGTCACACAGGATTTTACAGGAGGTATTTCCTGGTAAAAAAGAAGGGGGGGGGGGCTACGTCCTATCTTGGACATGCATGAGAGCTCTCAACAAATACCTCAAAACGTTCCGTTTCAAAATGCTGACAGCCGCGACCCTCCTACGTTCTCTGCGCCAGGGAGACTGGTTCACCAGTATAGATCTAAAAGACGCCTATTTTCACATCCCCATCTATCCCCCCCACAGAAAGTTTCTGCGGTTTGGGTTTGAGGGGAAAGTGTTCGAGTACATGGTCCTCCCGTTCGGGATGTCCCTGTCTCCCAGAGTGTTCGTGAAATGCACGCAAGCAGCGATAGCACCCCTGCGACAACAGGGGGTCCGTATAGCCACTTATATAGACGATTGGTTGACTTCCGCGAAGTCACCACAGGAGGCGCTGTTTCACACAAAACAAGTGGTGGATCTTCTGTCTTCCCTGGGTTTCACCATAAATTACACAAAGAGTGTGATGGTGCCCACTAAAGTGATAGACTACATAGGCATCTCTCTAGACTCCCGTTCCTTTACAGTCAGGACAGGGTCGAGTCGTTTCTGAAATGCACGGCACTATTCCAGACAGGACGCAAGGTTCCCTTTGGCACATGTCTGAGAATGGCGGGCCTAATGGCGTCCGCCATTTCCCTAATACGCCTAGGCAGGCTGTACATGAGGCCGTTTCAGAGATGGATGCGATCACTGCGCATCCCCACCACCAGACGCCATTTTCCGAAGGTGATGGTGACGGCGGAGTGCACGCTGGCACTACATTGGTGGTCAAACAGAGCCGTTCTGACGGAGGGAGTCCTCATGGGGACGGTTATCTCCAGGAAAGTGGTCACTACAGACGCCAGCCTATGCGTCGGCGCATGTGAGCGTGTGTGAGCGTTTTTGACAGCACCGACCGTCGTCTCGCTAAAAACCTAATTTTTAATCCTTTTAAGTCAGTTTTAAACTACATTCTTTTGGGATAAGGTTGTTACAACTATCCGTTGTTAATACAGTGGACTACATTTACGATCAGACCTTTTGATCACCTGTGATCAGCACAAACTGCGGTGCCTACCGCGGCTGTCAGCGACAGCAAAAATGGTGTCTGTAGCTATCATGCCATCACTCACCTCTTCCGACTGTGAAAGCTGTCTCCATCAGGGGCAGAAAATTAAAGAACTGGAGGTCTGTATCTCGCTTCTCCGTCAGATAAGAGACGACGAGCACTTTCTAGACTCCATGGCTGTCGCCGTCTCAGGCTTAGCCTCTCCTACTCCAGAGCACTCCGTGTCTGGCTGCCAACCCGCGGGCCTGCCTAAGGAGCCTCTGGCTGTGGATCCACTGCCCGGTGCTGGCGGTTTCATCACGGTGGAGGATTGGCCTACCCTCGGCGCCAAGCCGAAACAGCCTGCTTGTGCTACCGCTGGTGCTGCTGCATCGGATGCCTGGCTTCCAGCCCACCGCTCAAAGCTCAAACGGCATAGAAACACCCTGCGAGCGAATTCACCACCTATTCCTCTGGGCAACAGCTTTGAGCTACTGAGCTCTCTCCTGGAGGATCGCCAGTCCACCCCCAGGGCAAAAAGGATTAGGCGCCGGGATAGAGCTGCACTTCCACCCGCTCTACCGACAGAGATCGACCCCAGATCACTCTCCTACAGCGAGGTAGCAGCCTACAGCTGCAGCAGGCGCCCGGGTACACGCTCCAGACCAGTTGGGGACGTTGATCCCTCGCTTCACAACGAAGTGGAGGCGGGAGTCCCTGACCACCGTGGACGCACAACGTGCTCTAGACCTGTTGGGGATGTTGACCCCTCACTTCGTAACGAGGTGGAGGTGGTAGTCCCTGACCGCCGCGGACGCGTTGTTACCCGCCCTCCTGCTGCTGTCCACTTCACCCCTGTGCCTCCGTCCCGTACTGCTCCACGTTCGCAGGCTCGGTCTGCTACATATCAGCCCACCATTGTGAGCTCCACCAGGGCTAAAAGTAAACAACCCCTGCCTAAAGCCCCTCTGTTTACAAACAAGACCCCAGGTCTCCCCGGAAGGTCCAACGTCTCTCAGCACTCTTGCCCTCCCCCACAGTGTCAATCATTGGCGATATATTGTCTGACTGTCTCTGATCTGGGCCCCCCCCCCCCTGCCCGATACCCCCCCAGTGAATGATATGGTTCAAATTTTTAATCTTAAACTAGAGTCAGCTCTTGATATAGTGGCTCCCTTTAAAACAAAAAAGAAACATAACATGTCCTTGCTTCATCGGGGTTCCTGAAACAACATATTTTCAGATGGGATCGGCAGCCTATTACATATATTGTAATAGGACATGAAATTGTTTGAGAAACCTCACTGTCAGGATTTAGAAGACATTTGTAGAATCGAACTTAGGTCTGAATGGGTTTTAACAGAGCGTGGTCAGGCTTTGGAAGGAGGGAACCATACTAACTAGAACATACTAACTGTAAAATGAAGCAGTTCTTGTCACTGTATTGTTCACAGTACAATATGTCCATACTGGAGGCGAAACACATGTGTAGTGATGAGCTTCTTGTAACATAAAGGATCTGTAGCTGTCAAACCTTTATTTGAAAAAGAAGAAATTACGGGCAGTGTTTTTTTTTTACAGGTATGATGTAGTAAATATGTTCCGTTACAATGCATTCTATGAACACAACATAGTAAATAATACAGATAATCATACTATAATTCAGTCAATGTCTGAGTGTGTGTCTGTGTGTCAGAAACACCGCCGTCAATTTTAAATTATCCTTTAGACTAAAGACTGTGCCACAAACCGTACACGTCAAGGGTTTTTCCCCTGTATGAGTCCTCATGTGTACTTTTAACTCCCCAGTGTGACGGCAATCCTTGCCACAAACTGTACACGTAAAGGGTTTTTCCCCTGTGTGTCAACATGTGTAATTTTAGACTACCCCTTTGATTAAAGCCTTTGTCACACACTGTACAAACAAATGGCTTTTCCCCTGTATGTGTCATAATATGTTATAAAGATTATAAAGATTTTACATTACTCATTTGACTACATTCTTTGCTACAAACTGTACACGTAAAGGGTCTTTCCCCTGTATGAGTCATCATGTGTAATTTTAAATCCCCATTAAGAGTACAACCCTTGCCAAAAACTGTAGACGTAAAGGGATTTCCCCTGTATGAGTCATCATATGGGTTTTTAGATTACTCATTTGACTACATTCTTTGCCACAAACTGTACACATAAAGGGCTTTTCCCCTGTGTGAGATAATCATCATACTATAATTCAGTCAATGTCTGAGTGTGTGTCTGTCTGTGTGTCAGAAACACCGCCGTAGCTCCTCACTGCCTGCACCAATCGCTCCCACTTCTCACACAGGCATTGACCATAATAACATGGAGGTCTTTTTTTGACAATTTGACACATTAATTATTAATAATGAATGTATTAGTGAATTAAAACGGGGAAAATATCTCACAACGGTTAAGGGCTAGTATAATCAAACTAAGTAATTGAAATACACTATGATGATATGTTATTCCAAACAACACATGTCAACACAGAGAAAAGTTACAATTGCACCACTAGTCTGTGAATATTAATGAATGTGACATTGTAATTGCTGAAGAATGTGGGCAAACACTGCTTCTTATATTGCTATATCAATATCATCGGGTCATTATGCAAGTTGAAAATTGATTAAAATAATTAATGTATGGTCCATCATGTTTAAGTGGCTGAAACGACACAGATGCGTTCCTATTTTAAACGGGTTAATCGATGGAAATGCCTAAAATCAGCTCAAGACTTATGTTTCAACTGTACAACAAATGCGTATAAAAATGTCAATTTGATTTATTTTCCCCCATAGTCATGTCAAGCCTTCGCAAAACAACAAAGACACGCGGAAGGAAGGTGTTGAGTTTCACAGCTGTAACACTGCGTGTTGTACCAGAAATATAAAGTGAAGAAATATAGACGGAGGAATAACACTGCTGAAGTAAATAAATAACACACCAGGAGGCATCAGCTATGTGTTGCTGGGTCAGTAGTATGCACATCTCTGACAGGTTTATTTACACCGGGTTATATACACATAGTTAACAAGCACTTCCTGTCTGGTGTTAGGTACTTCACAATAAGAGTAATATCAATAATAAAATATATATACAATTCAGATCATTATTCCAACACCCCCACTTGATCTCACATTGGATATATTTTCTTTTTCATACATTTCTCTTATATACATTATTTTCTCCCCTCTCTTCTTTTCACCATATAATACAAAATGCATAATCTCTTCAAACAAATCAAAACACTTCTGTAACACACACAAGTTAAACCTTTGACATCCGTCATCATGTTGTCATTACTGGTTTCAATAATAAAGTTAGATACACATATTACTCTTCTTCAAATACTTAATAATAAATAGCAGATTAAATAAATCACAAAATCAGATCACTCCAACACAAATGAACATTTCTTTCTCTTTGGTTTCTTTTGTGTTCTCATTTTCTTCTGCATAGCTGGGTTTTGAGTACTAGTGTGATTTTTAGTCCAATAATCATGCACCATCCCGTTTCTGTCCCCCACTGCTTTCTTGCTTGCTTCCCCCACTGTTTTCTTGCCCTCTGGCTGTCTGACTCTTAACTTGTAGCTGTAGGAATAGTCCATGTTCTTCGGGACCTTTTCTGCACTGACAGTTACATAGTCACTCAAATAGGCTGGCTTCATCCTCACTCTGGAAGGGTAACGTGTCTGCTGTTTAGCCTCATCTTTAGCCTCGCCCTCATCTGACTGCACAGTCTGGTTTGCCTGAGGTGTAGCTACTACAGTCTCGTGCACTTGCTGCTGAACCTGCACAGACTCAGTCTGGTTTGCCTGAGGTGTAGCTACTACAGCCTCGTGCACTTGCTGCTGAACCTGCCCTCGTGGTAGGAGTGGAGTATTTATCTTAGACCTACCCCTCCATCTCGGCACATATAAATCATCATCATCATCATTAACAGTCTGGCGCTCTACAATGGGTGGGATCACACACTTCAACCTGTGCGTCTGCACTTTACCATTAGCATTAGCCATACATTTCTGGTCGTTCACTGTGTTCAAATAATACATTCTGTTGTACAAATATATTTTGAACCTGGTATCTCTGCACTTCAGAACATTGTTACCTTTCTGGAAAATAACAGTGGCACCTCTGGTGGTTGCTGCTTGCACCGAAAACATGTCCTGTGGATATGTAGGAATGTATAATGCCCGTCTCAGGGTAGTTGTGTGGCGCTGCCCCCTGCTGTCGATCAGGATCACCTTTGCATCTCCTCTGCGCTCCGCCACTCCCCGACATCTCGTACCGTCAGCCAACTCCATACAGTGTTCTTTAGGCTGGAAACTGCCGTCGAAACTTGTGAACTTTGTGATGTCCGTGATGACATGGGAAGTCGCTCTTGTGTCGACCATCAGACCCGTCTGTCTCTCACGATCACGATGTCCTCGTTCGGCTCTCACTTGTTGAACTTCGGCATCACAGTCTCTCACCCCGAATGAGTACTCGTGCTCGCTGTTCTTCTTCTCCGACACTCTCCGTGCCTCATCTCGCCGCTGTTGTCTCCTCCTTCTGCAGACCGCGTACCGGTGTGTAGAACGTTGACAGTATTCACACCACTCCAGGCGTTCGCACATTTTGGCGATGTGGCCTCTCACGCCGCATCTGTAGCACATCCTACCGTCACCAACGCTCACCGTCCCTCGCTGGTCATCATCAGGACTTTCATGTAGCATAGACATAGACGGCTGCGGCACTCGGATCTGGGCGCTCATGACACCGTCATTTCCTGATGCTGCTGCAGCCGGCTCTTTGACTGTATAAAAGGCTCTCAAGATCTTTAGTGCCTTGCGTCCATCATCCTTCGCTGCTCGTGTAATCAGCGACAGGCTCTTGCTGTCCAAAAACTGGACCAGCTCTCCATATGCCATAGCGTTCTTGTCTTCGTAGGGCACATCAACTTCTTCACCCTGAACGGGTGGCTCGAGATCTTTTAGGACGATATCCTTCAACCCCTGTAGTCTCAAATGTCCCAACATCCTCGTCTCCCACAGTATATATCTCTCAGCATCTCCGTCGAAACACAATCTTGACCAATGAGTCTGACCACTCGAATCAGCCCGCATGGTTCCGTTCTTCTGTTGTTAGCCTAACTCGAGACTAGTTTGGCAAAGCACGCCGACAACAAACTTTTCACCTTGTAAATAAATCCGGTCTCTCTGGGCCCATAACCTGTTGAGTTTCACAGCTGTAACACTGCGTGTTGTACCAGAAATATAAAGTGAAGAAATATAGACGGAGGAATAACACTGCTGAAGTAAATAAATAACACACCAGGAGGCATCAGCTATGTGTTGCTGGGTCAGTAGTATGCACATCTCGACAGGTTTATTTACACCGGGTTATATACACATAGTTAACAAGCACTTCCTGTCTGGTGTTAGGTACTTCACAATAAGAGTAATATCAATAATAAAATATATATACAATTCAGATCATTATTCCAACAGAAGGTGACTGCAGTGACTCCACCAGAGGAGAACCCTGCACTGGAGTCTCCTGTACTGGAGGAGTCTGACAATGAAGGTAATCTTTTTATCAAATCTTTGTTTTTGATACAGTGGTCTTGCATGGCCGCAGGTGAACACCCAGACAATTATGTGATTTTCATAATGTTTCTGATGTCTGTGGTGGGTGGGTCCGGGTAGCTTCATGATGCTCTG
This sequence comes from Protomyctophum bolini, assembly GCF_963924005.1. Classification (NCBI taxonomy): domain Eukaryota; kingdom Metazoa; phylum Chordata; class Actinopteri; order Myctophiformes; family Myctophidae; genus Protomyctophum; species Protomyctophum bolini. Next base: position 2,473,967 of record NC_137867.1, read on the forward strand.
TGAAGGTATAGGTTTGTTTCCCTACCCACATCCCTGTTTTATTTTTTCCTACATGCAGGTGTTTGAGTTTTGAGTAAACATGGTAAAATAACATTTTAGGTAATAAATATATCTTTCTGTATCTTTTTTAGTTCAAGAAATTCAGCAGCGGCCATCGGCTACCATGGCCAAAATAAAAAATGACCTGCAAACGCAGAAAGAGAACCGGCTTCTGAAGGATGAAATCCGAATTCTAAAAGAGAACAAACTCCTGAGAGAGCAGCGGGATTTCATCCGGGAGAAGGCTCGCTACACAGAGGCCGGACCCCCAAGTACAAAAGGTAACTAGACGGTTCCTCCCAAAACCTACATGTAAAGGAGTCTTTATTAATTTAAGGTACAATTTGTGTTTAAATTACTTTTAAATGGCTCGATATTCTTTGAAGCCCCAACACAGCGGAGGAATGTCCATCTCTCTTGTAGTCCTGTTTGCAGGGTGGACGTATCATTGTAACTTGAGTATTTTTTTTTAACTTATATCCAATAGTTCCATCCGTTAGTCTTGAGTTATGGTTGCTGCAATACATGCACCCAGGGCTACAGGAGAGAGATGGAGAGGAACCCATCTGAAAATATGTTGTTTCAGGGACCCCCTCAGAAGCAAAGATTTGAGTTAAAATCATTCACTCTAAAAGAATATATATTCAAAGATTTGTGCCACATTTTCACAATTTCTCAAAAAAGGCAGATCTACAAGCTATGGGCTTGTAGACCTGCTATTTTCCAATAGGTAAAATATAACAATGCTTAAAACACCAAAAGGGGTTCCCGTCCTGAATGGGACTTTTAATTTGCTAAGGGTCACGCAAAAGGAGGCGTGATGGAGAGTCCTCCTCTTCGGACTCCTCGGAGTCCGATTATGGTCGGAAGAGGAAGGAGAAGAAGAAGAAGCGGCAGCAGCAACAAAATTCATCTTCAGACTCCACGGATGACAGGAGGAAGAAGAAGAAGAAAATGGCATCCTTCGGAAAGAGAGGTAACTCAAGAAGACTTGCATTTCTATTGCTTCTGTAACAACACAATGCTGTTTACATCACACTGCAGCACCATTATGCACAGATTTGTTAATTCATTTTTAAGTGTCCCCAAAATGTGGTAAATGCACTCTTTTAATACATTGGGGAGCTTTCAGACTCCCGTCACATGGGCCTAGCAAGGGTTGTGGAAGATGTTCATCCTAGTAGAAGCAAATGTTACACTGCAGTCACATCTACATAATGTCAGTATTATAGCATGGTCATGTGTCTTATTTTTTAGATGAGGCATAATGCTAAGATAACTCCCCCCTCCACCCACTCACAGTCTGATGCTACATTTACCATAGTCAAGGCTGGCCCAATTATGAAACCGTATCCAAGACAATTTAACTATGGATTCAAAAATACCATTTCGGCCTGGCGTCGAAATTAAAAAGTAGTTTTCTGAAAAACCTGTGTTTCTGTCGGTGGTTCTCAACCTTTTTCATATGTAGTTCCAGGGACCCCCCAGAAGCAAAGCTTTTAGTTAAAAACGTTCGCTCTGAAAATGTTGTGCCACATTTTCATGATTTTACAAAAATGGCAGATCTACAAACTCATAGCGTGGTGAGCTTGTAGATGTGCTATTTTTCTATAGCTAAAGTATGACATAATGCTTAAAACACCAAAGGGGTTCCCGTCCTGATTGTCATATATATACTACTCATTTGGAATTATTCATTCCAAATTCATTTGTATTTCTTTTTGTATTTTCTCTCTTGTAGTGCAGAGCCCGGAGGATGTTGTACACCGCTACAAGGTCATCTTGAAGGTGTTCCGGCAGAACCGAAGCCTGCAAGGTGCTGAATGTTGACCGCAACACGATTGCCGGGACTGCGGTAATTGCAGATTAATTGCCGGAGAAGGTGCAGAATTTGGAGAACTGCCCCAAATAACAGGCAAGCAGACTCTAGCTGATTTTGCTAAAGTCTGCAAGGCCTTTTTAGAGTCTAATAAACCCCTCCAGGACAAAATTGCTTCAATGAAGCAAGTCAAGGAAGTGAAGTGCCGATAAACCACCCCGGTCGTGTGACTGCACATTATCAAGTATCTCTGCAGACCAGTCTGGCCCGTGTGGGTGCCAGTGCTGGGTGGGTGTTATCCAGAAATCTTCCACTTTTTGGTTTCTGCAAAATACCCACCCAGTACTTGGGGCCAGACTGGTCTGCAAAACACTTGATAATGTGAATTACCACGACTGAGATGTGCCAGGCTAAAGTGCACATTTTTTTGTTTGTTTATACTGTTTTGCACTGTTTTCAAAAAAAAGTTTTATAATGTGACCATTTTGCACTTTGTTTTTCTAAAGTTTTATAATGCGCCTGTTTATAATGTTTTATATATTTTTTGTTAAATTAATGCAACAATGAATGCAAAATCATTCATGTCTGTCACATATGTCCTGTGACTTGCGTTCCAATAAAGAAATGGAAATGTGAGTACTTTGTCCTCGACCAGCCTGCTTAAATAGGCTGAGCCCAATTTGAGTCAGGTGTGCCTCCTCATCTAGGCCACACCCCTGCAGGCTGGTCCCTCCTCCTGCACATGAACAGAGAACAACAACATTAACACCAGGGTGGGTCATCACAACAACATTAACACCAGGGTGGGTCATCACATCCCCCCCCCCCCCCATAAGAGCGGAGACCAAGCAGGTACTCTGTAACTTTTAACTTTACAGGTACCCATCATAGGTGACCCATCCTTCCAATCACCACCTCTGCAACCATGATACCTGCAGTAGCATTTGTAAGAGGGGTGAGTGACAGTAAATTGACATACAGGAACCAACCAATATTATACAGTTCAACTGTAAATAGATCAGAGCACTAACCTAGGATGCACACGATAGGGCGTCAGCCATTACATTTTCATGGCCTTTTATACGCCGGATGTCCAAAGGGTATGGGTGATAGGCACGATAAAAACGCTGTTTAATTGGCTTTGCATCTCCAATTTCAATATCGTGCCCTATCAAAGGTGTCCGTGATCGTGTGTCTGAAGATAGCAAAGGATAGCTATTAACCATAGAGACCAACTCATTCCTTTTTGTCTCATCCAAGTGTCCAAGTACTTTGGGTAAAGCTTCAGAGTTGTTCAGGTGTACTTGTACCCCAGCCTCATCGGCCGGCCAATCTCCCCCTCCCTGAACCTCCCCCACTGAAGAACACCCAACCGTGCCTACGCACAATGAAGGCTCAACGCAAGGGACGTCACTGGAGTTTTGAGACGCCGACACCCGAGCACAGTATGGTTTCAACAGATTTACATGACACAACCTAGAATTTCCTCTATGCCTCACAATCAAATAGTCCCGCTCAGAGACTTGCTTTTTCACTGCCAGTGGACCCATAACGCGCCTCTGAAAAGGAGAACCCACCATCGGCAAAACCTCAGTTTCCCTCGGTTGGGTACTTGTGTAAGACCGTAATGGGACCTGGGTAACCACATTTGGAGATTTCACGACAGCCCACACTTCATCCCCAGCCAAATCATTTCCAAGGATTATATCCACCCCTTCCACTGGTAACTCAGGGCGCACTCCCACCACCACCTCCCCACTGACCAACCCACAGACAATGCTCATTCTATGTAGGGGTACTGGAATTACCTGCATACCCATACCTCGCATTAAAACGAAATCGGCTGTGTCTGAAATGGAGGAGAATGGAATTAAGTCGTGACGGACAAAAGTATGTAATGCACCCGTATCTCTCAAGATGTTAACTTTAACTGCCGGTGCAGCCAATGCGGACGGTTTGATTGTTGCACCACTTAACATCTTCTCTTTAGCTTTAAGAGCCAAACAATTTGCTTTCCAATGTCCACTTTAATGGCAAAAATGACAAACATTAGGATCGTCCTGTTTTCCGGAACCATGTTCAGACTTGGAAGGACTTGAATCCCCCTGCCCCCAAAACCACTTTCCTGTACGAACTGAACCACCAGACTGAGGCATACAGTCACCAACTACACTTTTGTGTGTTAAACAGTATTCGTCAGCCAAAACGGCAGCTTCCTGGGGAGTTTTCACTTTCCTCTCGGTTATATAGGTAGCAATATTAACTGGCACACAGTTTTTGAACTGTTCCAGAGTAACCAACTCACGAAGCTCATTCAAGGTTTTTACCTCTGATGCTACGCACCATCTGTTAAACTGGACTAACATTTCTCTCCCAAATTCCACATACGTTTGATTTTCCTCTTTCCTCCAATCCCTAAAACGTTGTCTGTAGGCTTCGGCCACCAGCTCGTATGCCCGTAATACCGCACCTTTAACAACCTCATATATTTTACTATCCAACACCGATAAAGAAGCATAGGCCTCCTGGGCCTTACCTGTGAGGACACATTGAAGGAGTAGAGTACGCTCAGCATCAGACCAACCCCTGGCTTCTGCCACACGTTCAAACAGGGAAAAGAACAAATCCGGATCTTTTTCTGAAAACTTGGGAAGTAACTTCAGGTTAGCACCAACATTAAACTGCTTTGATTCATGAATACTCCATTCCAACTTTTTCAATTCAGTTCTTTGCTTCATCCCTTCAATCTCTTTCTCATGTTCAAGTTTAATTTGAAGCAATTCCTTTTGTTGTTCTTTCTCATGTTCAAGTTTAATTTGAAGCAATTCCTTTTGTTGTTCAAAGGTTAATTGCCCTGAAGAAAAAGAAGAAGTTTTATCAGACCTCAATTCACCTGGGTCCTCATCCTCCGATGGGACCGCCTCCTCTGCTAATACAGCCTTTGCCACCAAACCGTCGATCAGAACTATCTTTACCCTAACCTTTGACTGTTTGGCACAAACAACGATGTTGTAGTGTTCTGCTAGTTTTAACAGCTGCTGTTTTTTGCATCTATCCAGCAGCTCCATTGACGGAGCCTGAACAAATTCTTCCACTACAGAACCCATTTTGTTTTTCAAAAAAAAAAACACTGTGCCAAGGCTTTAACCAAAAGTAGCAAAAGACCCCAGAGCCCAACTCCCCTACCTAAACTGCCTAACAAAATCTGACCGACTGTCTCAACCCTAGACTTCAGTGGCCCTCCCGAGTCCCCCCCTCCAACAAGGGCCACTCAGTGGTACCACCGCATTCCAGCTTTTGTGGAACACAGTCTAACCCCAGAAACAAAAAACAGTGAGCCCCATAGGGAGACCCACTGTTAAAAAGCTATCCGGGAGTTGGAACCCCGAGGACTAAAGCACTTTACAAACTCAAAACCCTGCACAGAGAGAACACAAACAAACAAAAAGTTCCTACTGCTCTCTCCCTCCGCCCAAACAAAATACCCATTCCCATGTGTGTCCCCCAAACACTTTGTTCCACTTAAGAACAAACAAACAAACCAAGCCTAAGTTTATCAAACACTTGATAGAAAAACTCCAACAGGAGGTAACAACCAATTCTACCAACAAACTAGACTAGAGTGACGAGCCCCCATCTTGTCATGAACGGACTTTACCATGACAAGAATGGGAGACGACACACAGGAGTAAATGCCAAAAAGTATAAGTATTTATTTTAAATTAGTCAAATAATTATAAATCATACTTAACAGTTGAAAATGGGGTGTGAGTCATCAGTTGGATCAGTAGTGTATTGCATGTGTGGATGTGTGAAAGTGTGGTGTATGTGTAAGTGCAGCAACTTAGATCAAAACAAACTTAAAGGAGCAAAAACCAGACATTGTTCCCTAGGCAGGAGAGAGAGGGTAAATGGCCTCGACCAGCCTGCTTAAATAGGCTGAGCCCAATTTGAGTCAGGTGTGCCTCCTCATCTAGGCCACACCCCTGCAGGCTGGTCCCCTCCTCCTGCACATGAACAGAGAACAACAACATTAACACCAGGGTGGGTCATCACAACAACATTAACACCAGGGTGGGTCATCACAATACCTTGTAATATTGTCACCCAACCAGGGCTCAATGATCATGTACCCCTGAGACACCACAATCAGCAGGCAGGTCGTTATAGAAAAGTAACAGTTTATTATAAGCTCTGATATAAAACAGGTAAGTATAAAATCATGTAGCAGGATATCAATATAACAGTATACAAGTAAAATACATAAATGTATAGTTATAAAAATATGGCAATTTATATGACTGGCAATTATTAAACGTAGCAATATATTAAAACGTAGCAATATATTATGGGCACGGTATAAGCAGTAATCACAAGCTCCTCTTAAAATGTCCACTTCAGGGATATGGATAATAGCACAGTGTTTGTTCCCACCCAGTCTCTAAGCCGCCCAAAGATTAGTGCACAAATATAGTATACACATTACACACGACCAACAAAAGATGCCACGGCAAATCAAGTGCACACCAACGATCACTGCAATACGCCTATATCAGAATAGGATAACACTTCTATCGAAATCACAGCAGTAAGATACAAACATGCGTGTTCACCAATAGGGGGCGGTAAGAGACAGGTGAAGCCAACCCTGAGAATATTCCCACCCCTGTAAGCAGCCCTCTGAAGCCTGAATGACCGCTGTACCCAATGTACAGTGTACAGTATACAGTACACTACAATAATACGTGCCACACAGTTAGCAAATGCCCAATAATAGTACTATAGTAAACAATAAACACTATCGCTTCCCAACTCACGGCCCCAGAGCCCAGATTGTCCGTCCTCCCTCGTGACGTCACTGTCTCTTATCCAACCGGGACTCCGAACGAGGGGAAGCCCCGTATGTGGCGTTGGTTGCCTGGCAACGAGAACTGTCAAGCGATGGTATGCAGAGCTGCGTTGACAGTTGGTTGTCGCTCCACGCCCCACGGCCGTGGACAGAAACTGGGAAGGAGGAAACAGACTCTGTAAGCGATGGTGGTAGGAAACAATGTAGCGTCACACTCACACAAAGTTGAGACTCGGATTGACCGTCCCTTTTAGGCCGAGTAGTCTGGCATATAGCAGTAGACCATCTGCGTCGGCGGTCCTCGAGGAGACGGCGGGGCAATCAGCGATGTGCGGCCGGCGATCCAACGCTGTTCTGCGGCGTCCAGGACGGGGAGGCTTAGAAGGAGGATATGACTCGTCAGTGACAGTGAGCGAAGTTGAATATAACACCACACTCACACAATGTTGTAGCTCGGATTGACCGTCCCTTTTAGGCAGAGTAGGCTGGCGTGTCACAAGGAAGCGGTCTGGTCAGGAGCTCGGCGTGTCGTCGGAAGGGTGGCGTTGTGTCGTGTACGGCGTGGCGGTGGTGGCGTTCAGTGTGTCGGCGTCTGCGACCGTCTCTGTCTCAGCTCAGTTTTCTGAAGCGCGCTGCCGAAGGCTTCCTCTCTTATACCCGTGTCCTCCAATAACGGTGCGACACCGCCTTCTCATTGTCTGTAGAAGGAAAGAGGAGAAACGCAGCACCACCCCTACAGTCCAACAGTGGCACGTACTTGCCAGCATAACGTGTATTTCAGTTCATAGTTCATATTTCATATTTCATAGTTCATAGTTCATATTGTCTGTATGTCATTCATTACGGGTAGTGTCAACAGGTGACATAATTCCCCCCCACTTTGTCAGTGGTCGTCCCGACCACTATAGTTGTCGAAACCGTAATGGAGGCATGCCAAAGTTGACTCGCCGAGAGCGGCGAAGGTCAGGTCCATTCAATTGACCCTTCCTTACATCATCCTGGCTCCCGCTTGGGTCCTCTTCAGGCTCTGGGGGGTGACACATCCCACCCACCAAACTACGGGCACCGCCTATCCCCTCCCTATTCAAAACAGACCCCTCGTTAATGACCAACCTACTTGGACCTGCTTGGGCGGGCTCAGGAGAACTTGGGGCATCTACCTGTTCAGGGGCAGGGGCAAAAGGGGCCTCGTCTAATGGGGGAACGGGCAGTACTGGGACCTCTGGGGTAGGGGGACCAGGAGGGCCAGGGGCGTCTGCCAGTTCAGGAGCAGGAGGCGCAAGGGGCTCTTCTAATAGTGGAATGGGCACTGTTCTGACATCAGGGCCAATGGGTCCTACTTCAAGCTCGACTTGGGTATGTTCGGGGGGAGGAATCAGGGGTACTACTGGGCAGTTGGGAACCGTTCGGCCAGTAAGGTTGGATGCAGACCATGGGAGCAGGGGGATAGTGGGGCTGTTGGATTCCCCTGGGGGCTCTTCAGGACGGTTGTGGGGTTCGGGTTCCTCTGGCCTCTCCCCAATGTCTGCAGGGCATGGCCGCAGATTGTTGCGGTGGAGGGTACGAGTGGGGCCCCCCTTGCCTTCAGGCCGAATGACGTAAACCGGTTGTTCAGGACGTAACTGTGAGAGGATCACATAGGGATCTGGAACCCAGCGTGGGGCGAGCTTCCCGTGGGCGCGCCGCCGGAAGTTCCTCACCAGGACCCGTTCACCTGGCAACAAAGGGAGTGCTCGGGCCTTCTTGTTGTAGCGGGCTTGGTCCCAGGCCTGGCGCTGGGAAGCATTGCACTTCACCCGTGCATAAGCAGCTGTCAAGCGGTCATGGTGACTCTGCACCCATCCTTCCAGGGAGTCCCTTTGCTGCGGGGGAGATACCTCATGAAGCAGGTCAATGGGTAGTCTGGCATGTCGGCCGAACAAGACGTAGTGCGGTGTCATCCCCGTGGACGCATGTGTCGAGTTGTTGTAGGCTTGAACCAGAAAAGGTAGCTGCTGATGCCACAGGGGTTGGGCTTCAGGCTCCAACGTGCTCAGCAGGCCGATTAGGGTTTTGTTGAACCGTTCACAAGTCCCATTCCCCTGGGGATGGTGTGGTCCGACTCTTTGTGCAGCCATAGAGGTCACAGAGTTGTCGCATCAGGATGGACTCAAAGGCCGGCCCCTGGTCTGTCACAAACCTCTCGGGACAACCGAACGGTTGGATCAATGCTGCCCACAGTGCCTTCACTGTAGCTGCCGCTGTCTGGTCTTTGGTTGGCACTGCAAGTGCGTAACGGGAGAACAAGTCAGTTATGACCAGTATGCATGGGTAAGTGTCATTAGGCCTGCCCAGGGACAAGTAGTCCAGACCCACCACCTCAAAAGGGTAGCTGCTCTGAATGGACATCAACGGGGCCCGAGGCTCTGTTCCTGCTTTACTCACTGCACATCTTGGACAGTCGGCAGTCCAAACTCGGACATCCTTTCCCATACCCGACCAGAAGAACCGCCGGCGCAGGATGGACACCACCTTCTCTGCACTGGAGTGGCCTGCTGCTTGATGGTACTCTTTCCAGAGTGCATGCGTTCTGGCAGCAGAGACTATCAGCTGGTATGCCAGGGTCTTGGTGTCTGGCTCCTCCCAAACCCGCACCAGTAGGTCCTCGCGTAGGTCCAGATGGTCCCACTCCTGCAACAGTTTAGCCAGGTAGGGAGATAAACAGCGGCGAAGGTCTCGGGATGGGGGCTCACCGGTTCCCAGCCAGTCGCGGATCCGGCCCAACTCTGCATCCTGCTGCTGCCATGCTCTCCAGAGCGTTGTCTCTGGGGGGTTTGGGCTGGTAGGATGATCCTGTACTGGTTCCTCTGCCGGGCCAGCCGGGACCTCCACAGCCTGAGCCACTGCGGTAAGAGTCTCTGGTAGTCTGGACAACAGGTCTGCGTTGGCAGTGCCAGGGCGGTACTTGATGTCGAAGGAGTAGTTGGCGAGTTGAGCAGCCCACCTCTGTTCGACCGCTCCTAGCCGGGCTGTGTTCAGGTGTACTAGGGGGTTATTGTCGGTGTAGATGGTAAACTGCGCCCCCCACAGATAGTCTTTGAACTTATGAGTCACTGCCCAATTAAGGGCCAGTAATTCCAACTTGAAGGAGCTATAGTTCTGGTCGTTGCGTTCGGTGGGGTTAAGGCTGCGGCTGGCATAGGCGATGACCCTCTCTTGTCCTTCCTGCACCTGAGATAGCACTGCCCCCAAGCCCTCCAAGCTGGCATCGGTATAGACCTTGAAGGGTTGGGAAAAGTCTGCAAAGGCCAAGATGGGGGCACTCAGGAGGGTCTGCTTCAGCTGCTCAAAGGCCCTCTGACAGTCTGGTGTCCAATTCACGGGGACAGAAGGGCGACCGGTCACCCCTTGCAGCAGATGATTCAGCGGGGCGGCAATCCGGGAGAAAGCCTTGATAAATCTCCTGTAGTAGCCTACAAAGCCAAGGAAGGAGCGGACCTGCTTCACTGTGGTCGGGACCGGCCAGCTGTCGACAGCTTGGGTTTTCTCCGGGTCTGTAGAAACCCCCTCCGCACTGACCACATGTCCAAGGTAGGTCACCCGGCGTCTAAAGAGCTTGCATTTCCCTGGTTGGAGCTTTAGGCCGTGGTCCTGTAGGCGTTGAAATACTTGCTCTAGATGCTTAAGGTGGCTCTGGAAGTCAGGAGAATACACGATCACATCATCCAAGTAAATCAGTAGATGGTCGTGTACCTGTCCCCCCAAGCAACGCTGCATGAGCCGCTGGAAGGTGGCGGGCGCGTTGCAGAGCCCAAAAGGCATTCTCTCGAACTGGTAGAGGCCCAACGGCGTGGTGAAGGCAGTCTTTTCTTTGTCTTCCGGAGCCACCTCCACCTGCCAATATCCACTGGCCAGATCCAGGGTACTGTACCAGGCTGCCTGTGTCAAACTGGTGAGGGACTCCTCGATCCTGGGCAAGGGGAAAGCATCTTTGTGGGTGACGGAATTTAGTTTGCGGTAATCGACACAGAAGCGCCAGGAGCCGTCCTTCTTGCGTACCAATACCACCGGTGCTGCCCAGGGACTAGAGCTTTCCGTGATCACCTTGCTGTCGATCATGCTCTGCAGCAGCAGCCGCAGCTCGGCATACAATTTAGGGGGGACAGGGCGGTACCGTTCTCGGATAGGGGGTGCCTCTGCAGTGGGGATTTGATGATGGACGGCGGCAGTGTGGCCAAAGTCCCCCTCGTGAGCGGCAAAGACATGCGTCCACTGACTCAGGAGGGTGGTGAGCTGTCCTTGTTGCTCCGCGTCCAAGCCGTCTCCCTCCAACTTCAAGGCTGGGTGGTCAGCAATAGGTGTGTGGGTCACGGATCGGACATCTACTTCCAGCACCCCAGGTTCTGTGTCTGTGATCACAAGCTCCTTCGCTCCATGGACCTCTAGGGGGTCGATTCGGGACACTACAGCAAGTGCCTGCTTCTGTGGGAGATGGACAGGAGAGGGGTTTGGGTTACAGACTCGAAGAGGCACCTTCCCTCCACGGACCCAGCTCAAAGTCCTCGCAATCCGCCAGCTGCGCTCCTCCATGCCCTGGCCATCAGGGAGGTCCTCCACCAGCACGGGACAGTCCTCCCCACCTAGGGCCTGAGGTACATAGGCCCAGACGATCATCTCGGACTCTGGCGGGACCAAGATGGCTGCCTGTCGCTCCAGTTTGGCCACGCCTTGGGCTACCTCTTGGGTGGGGGTGACCTGTATTCTTCTGCAGATGGTGAACGCCTTTTCCCATGCTTTCCTGGCAGCTGGGGAGAAGAGGGACTTGAAGGCAGCCTGCCCCGGATGGCCTTGCTTGAACAGGGCCTCCCAGCACTCGGACATCACGTTCATGCCTAGCAGTCCATGGTCAGTGTTCATACAGTCATCTTTAACAATTACGATGCCCCGGCCCGGCACCTCTATCCCTCCGATAGTAAAGTCCATGACTGCATACCCTATATAAGGGATCTGTAGGCCGTTAGCCGCTCTCAGAGTCAACCAGGAGAGATCTTCTACTCCCAGCATCACAGCATCACCGAAGCAACGCTTGAACAGGGACTGGCTGAACAAAGTCACTTGAGAACCGGTGTCCAGGACACAAGGGACCTTCTCCCCACGTATAAGGACTTCGACCTCTGGGCAGCGGCCAACCATCCCAGACTGTTCTGGGGACTCTAAAGGTGTTCCCATTCCAGTCACTCGCCCTACAGTGACTGGCGGGACTGAAAACCCTGGGTGGGCGCTGCCCTGCGGGAGCAGTAGCGTTGGACGTGCCCTGCTTCCCCACAGTCCCGGCAGATAGGACGACCTTGGTCATCCCACTGGTAGTCTCGTGACTCTTGGGAGTCAGGACGCCTGCGTCGTATCATGTAAATAAGCCACGCTTCCGTTCACAGTACAGTTCCACCTTTCTTACAGGGTAACTCGAAAGGTTTTACCTGTTAACGTATGTGGTCCAACTGTGTAAATACCTAGTTATTATCTGTTATTTCCGGGTAACCTGTTCAAAATACACCATGATGGGTAATGAAGGAGGAACATGATTTACAATTACCAGGTAGGTACATGGTAATATCATGGAAATAGAACACACTTCCTTTCACAGTATAGTTCCTCCTTACTTACTGGGTACCTATCAGGTAATTACATTGTAGTTGTCAGGAAATGACTTAGTAACAACTGGCGATCTCGTGTAACTACCTATGTGTTTACATGGGTAGTACCCATGTAAACGCAGTTACCATATAAATACCTGGTAGTTGTCAGGAAAATACTTGGTAATTCACGGTACCCGGTACACGGTAAGTACACAGTAAATACATATAAATACCCCGTAACTATATCTAGTAGTTGTTGAAAATAATTGGTAACTTACCTGGTAGTTGTTGAAAATAATTGGTAACTTACCTGGTAGCAGAGTAAATACTGGGTAGTTACCTGGTAATTACATAGTAAAAACCTATAAATAAAGGTTAATTACCTAGTAGTTACTGGGTAACTTGCATGGTAGCAGAGTAAATATTTATAAATACTGGGTAGTTACCTGGTAAGTACACATTAAATACTTATAAATACCCAGTAACTATATGGCAGTTGTTTGAAAGTACTTCGTAATTACCTATAGGGTCTAATGGGTAACTTGCCTGGTCGCAGAGTAAATACTTCAAATACTGAGTAGTTACATAGTAAAAACCTATAGATACAGAGTAATTACCTGGTAGTTGTCAGGAAAATACTTGGTAATTACCTGGTACCTAATGGGTAACTTACCTGGTAGCAGAGTAAATACTTATAAATACTGGGTAGTTACCTGGTAATTACACAGTAAATACTTATGAATACAGGGTAATTACATGGAAGTTGTCAGGAAAATACTTGGTAATTACCTGGCAAATAGTGGGTCATTTACCATGGTAAGTTCCATGTAATTACCAGGTAATTATACAGTAAATAGTTATACATACAGGGTAATTACCTAGTAGTGGGCAGGGAAAATACATGGTAATTACCTGGTACCTAATGGGTAACTTACCTGGTAGCAGAGTAAATACTTATAAATACTGGGTAGTTACCTGGCAATTACACAGTAAATACTTATGAATACAGGGTAATTACTAGGTAGTTGTCAGGAAAATACTTGGTAATTACCTGGCAACTAGTGGGTCATTTACCATGGTAAGTTCCATGTAATTACCAGGTAATTATACAGTACATAGTTATACATACAGGGTAATTACCTAGTAGTTGTCAGGGAAAATACTTAGTATTTACCTAGTAATTACCGCATAACTACATAGTAGTTACCGGGTACTTACCATGTAAAACCTACTATTGCCATGTAGTTACCAGGTAATTACCTGGTAGTTACCTGGTAATTATGTAAAAATACCGTAAAATGAAGGGTTACCAATATATGTTGTTCCAGAGACCACCCAGAAGCAAAAATTTGAGTTAAAAACGTTCGCTCTGAAAGAATATATATTCAAAGCTTTGTGCCACATTTTCATGATTTTTCGAGTGCCGTGCTATGAGCTTGTAGATCTGCTATTTTTCAACAGCTAAAGTATAACATAATGCTTAAAATACCAAACACCTCTAAGGGCAGCCGAAAGAAAGTGGCACAAGACAAAGCTACCAGATGACCTTTCCCACTTTCACTCACTCCTCTCTGCCTTCGCCCACTCACTAACCACTGCTAAAACCTCTTTCTACCACACCAAAATCCAATCCTGTACTTCTAACCCAAGGAAGCTCTTCTCCACTTTCTCCTCCCTCCTTAAACCCCCTCCCCACACTCAACCTGCATCCCTCACTGCTGATGTTTTTGTCAACTACTTCGAGAAGAAGGTTGATGATATCAGCAGCTCCTTTCCTCCCCTCCCACATAAAGTGGCATCTGACTCAACCAACACTAACCCCAACATACCATGCATGTCCTCCTTCTCTCCTCTTTCCCCAGACGAGGTTCTACAACTAGTGACATCCTCTAGACCTACCACCTGTCCTCTTGACCCTGTCCCGTCTCCAATCTTTCAGACCATCGCACCTGATCTGCTCCCCTTCATCACCTCCTATCATCAACACCTCAGTAACCTCAGGCTGCGTCCCACCCACTCCTCAAGAAACCAACTCTTGACCCCTCAGATGTCAAGAACTACAGACCGGTATCACTCACATTCACACTTATATTTCTAAAACCATTGAACGTGTTGTCTCCAACCAGCTCTCTCTCTCCATCTCTCACAGAACAACCTGCTGGATCCCAACCAGTCCGGATTTAAGAAGGCCCACTCCACAGAAACTGCCCTGCTGGCAGTCACAGAAGCACTACATGCTGCCCAAGCTGCTTCCCACTCTGCAGTACTGATCCTCCTAGACCTATCGGCAGCATTTGACACAGTGAACCACCAGCTGCTCCTAGACACCCTAGCGGATCTAGGCATCGGTGGAACGGCACTAAAGTGGTTCTCTTCCTACCTCACCGACCGGACCTACCAGGTTTCCTGGAAAGGTCTGTTATCATCCCCCCGAACCCTCCAAACTGGGGTCCCACAGGGATCTGTACTTGGTCCCCTCCTTTTCTCACAACGCCCTGGTAACGTCTGTCCCAACAGCCAGGAATCTTGGTGTTGTCCTGGACAGTCAGCTCTCGTTCAAAACTCACATCACAGCTGTCACTCGATCCTGTAGGTTCACACTCTATAACATACGACGAATTAGACCGTTCCTCACCCAGGAATCAGCCCAGCTCCTAATCCAGACAACAGTCTTGTCAAAACTCGACTATTGTAACTCCCTCCTTACTGGCCTACCAGCATGTGCACTTAAGCCTCTCCAGCTGATCCAAAATGCCGCAGCTCGCTTGGTCTTCAACCAGCCAAAATTCTCACATGTCTCCCCCCTGCTCCGTTCCCTCCACTGGCTCCCGGTCGCTGCCCGCACAGAATACAAAACTCTGATGCTGGCATTCAAAGCAACCAAAGGTATGGCTCCCCCATATCTTGCAAGTATGATCGAACCCTACAAACCCTCCCGCTCACTCAGATCAGCCAACGCAGGGAAGCTGGAAGTACCCTCACTAAAAACGCCGGGACAGCGCTCCACACGTCCCAAACTCTTCTCCCTTCTGGCTCCAAAACTGTGGAATGCACTTCCCATTGCAGTCAGAACTGCAGCATCACTCCCAATCTTCCGCCGTAGTTTGAAAACCCACCTTTTCAGACTCCATCATGGCCCATAGCACTTACCCCACCCCTTAGATAGCAATTCTGTAGACTTAGATAGCATTTGATACAGACTTATAGCATGTTATGTAAACAGCATAAGTGCATTGTATGTAGTCATAGCACGTCATAGTACATAATGTATATCATAGTAGTATAGATGTATAGCTTATATGTATAGTTTCATTATAGATATTCCACTGTTACTTTCTTAGTTTACGCATGTTTCATGATAAATGTTTTTATGTGATGTATTCCCATGCTTTTTTGTTCTTGCTTAATGTAAATCGCTCTGGATTAAGAGCGTCTGCTAAATGCCTAAATTGTAAATTGTAAATTGTAAAAGGGGTTCCCGTCCTGAATGGGTTAATCTGATTAATCACACATGAATCGCATATTTTTTCAAGTTGTTAATGCTCTCATCAACCCTAACCTCACGATACTATGGTGATATTAGACCCTCGATAACGATATCACGATGTTCTATATATTGCGAGATTGCAAAAAACATAAAAGGCAAAGATCTGGAATACTCAGTCACAAACTGGCCAATAAGTACATGAATCGCGCCTCCCCCAAACAGTAAAATAACTAGTCTACAACTTGTCTGTCCACAACAATGGGCACTACTAGTACTAACTAATCAATCCACCCCTAAAATATGTAGTGAAAATGTAATTGACAAGAAACAAACAAAATAAGATGTGCTGAGCATAACATGCAATGAACCTGGACCGATTCCAGGTATTCATCACCAACTTGTTTTATGTATTTTAAAGTTGGGCCCATTTTACCTGTAACAGTGTATCGATTATTCATCGCGTGAGGAAGTATTGCGATATCTCGTAATATTGATATATTGGCACACCTGTATCATCACTGTGGGCGTAGACAGATGATTTGCTTTATGCAAAAATGCATGTTTTTATTATTATTGGAACAATGACAAATTCTCTCCAGAAGTAACAAGGTCTGGTGGGCAATGGAAAAAAAGGAACAATATTAAAAATAATGATTTTATATACAGATACGGATAGGTTGAAATCAGGTGATCTATTCTGGGCCTGAACGTGCTTGCTGGGAAGGAGCATGCTGACGGACATGGAGAGCTGTGTCCTAAACTATATGTAGGCCATATATCTAAAACAAATAGGCTAATTATGCGATTAACATAACAGTGAGTTAATTGCAATTAATCGACGTTGACAGCCCTAGTACGGACACATTGGTGATCCTGCACCAGTCTAAAGCTCTTTAACTGACAGTGAG
The DNA here is from genome assembly GCF_963924005.1 of Protomyctophum bolini. Classification (NCBI taxonomy): domain Eukaryota; kingdom Metazoa; phylum Chordata; class Actinopteri; order Myctophiformes; family Myctophidae; genus Protomyctophum; species Protomyctophum bolini. The sequence goes on from NC_137867.1 coordinate 2,490,684, forward strand.
CAGTGTCCCCATGAGCAAGTAACACATTTGGGAGGCTCCACACTATTCATCCTAGTTCCACACCCCACTGAGCAAGCATCCTCATTCCTCACCCCCCAGAAGGAATTTAGTGAGAGCGACAGACATTTGCCCTCACCGCCTGGCTTCCCTCCTGCAAGTCAAGGTTCTGTTCAAGACTACAATCATACAGCACCATTCTAATCTTCCGACTGCTTCAAAGGGCTGCCCAATAAAAAGTCCAATGCAACACATTTGGATTTCCAATTTAATTCTGTCATCTTCTTAGTCATGTCAGTGTGAATTTAGCTACCTTAAAGTACCAACTGCTGACTAACCTCGACATTACTGACTGTTCATCAGCTGGATCTCCATACATAGAGAAGACAACACATCCTCTCACATCAACAGGATGAGTAAACAACTTCAGCAGAATAGTATAAAAGGAGCAGACCTCCCCTTGTATAAAATATTTCAACCAACACACTCAAGAATCTACAAGACCATCCATCCATTTAGATAGCCAACAACAGTCCCAGGATCTTGGGGACTGTCCAAGACAGGACACCGACCTCTTCAAGACTACATTAAAGACCTTTGACCTTCAGTATAGACAATCACGATCAAGCACACCTCAGCCCATACGAGCCAACGTATCTGAGCACTCCAGGTACCTTTACTAGATTCCTTACACCATCTTTCCAATGACACGTGTTAAACATCCCGGCTCAGGTTCTAATCAGACGCCACTGTGGTGGGTCATAATCCTAGCCTTTGAATAACAGTCCTTTTTTGAACCACTTGAACCCATAGTAGTCTATAGCCTGGGGGAACATTAGACAAAAATAGCTTCTACAAGCATCTACAAGTTTACAATGCAACGCATTGTGAGCTTGTAGAGCGGCTATTTTTTGGCAAAGACTAGACTAGGGTTTAAGTGGTTAAGCACTAAGTTGAGCAACAAACATGACGTGAGAGTATTGAAATAGTTGACACCCACTATTGTTCAAGGCTAGATTTCTGACAAATCTGCGTTCTTCTGGGTTTTAATCGGCATACAAGACCAGAGGCATACAAAAATAACCTTTAAAACTGATGTGTTACCCATCAGTTTTGTAACATCTGTCAATCTTCACACAAGCAAATCAAACTGAAACTGTCTAGTCTTCAAATATTCTTATTGTTTTCCTAAACGGCTCATCAGCTGAAATGAAAAATGAAAAAAATAAAGGGACCTTTGGCCATTGACTTGGCCTGCCACAACCAAAACAAAAGCAAAAAGAAAAGAAAACTATAATGCGTCAGGAAATTTGGCCCTGAACACCACCCGCATCAGTTCCATCTCCGTTCGCATGCGTGTTTCGGGATCCATGTCCCGGAGCTGGCTGGCTATATAGAGTCCAAAATGGGCTGCCCCATCTCTGTTTTGGAGCTCTGCTATGGCCCACTGCTCAAATGCGTCTGGTTCTGGGGCTGGGGCGTCATGCGGCTGGGCCTCCTCATGTCCAGTGCTCCTGGCCCTCCTTCGACTGGATGCTATTTATTAGGTTAAAGCATTGAACATTGAGCAATATTGCAATATTGAGCTGCACTGGATTTTGTATTGTATTACAGAGCTTGATTTAGGATGGTATTACACACAACGTTCATGTAAGGTCTGAATTCTTACCACTTCTAGAAGTAGGGGGCCCTGCCACAGGGTGAGCAGCTGGTGGTGGGGGACCTCTGGGTCCCCGTGCTGCTACCCCCAGATTTGAATTTGCCCCGCGGTGGACTATAAAGTAAGTAAATTACGTGTTATATTGAGCAGGAGTGGATTTGTATTGTATTTCAGAACTACCATGTCAAATCTGAATGTCTTACCACTTGCAGAAAATCCTGGAGGAGGAGGACGCTGAAGACCAGAGGCACCCGGGGCTCCCAGCGCTGCTGGACTCACCGGGCGGTCTATGAAGTAAGATTGAATGATGTGTTATATTGAGCAGGAGTGGATTTATATTGCATTTCAAAAAGTTTGGGCCAAATATAGAAATCAGCACTTATGGGAGTGGGTGGTCTCACATGGTGTACACCAGTACTCCCCCCGTGTGCCACCGGCAGTGATGGCATGGTCACGAATACTATTGGGTAATAATCAAACATGTCTTACACTGGTTCAATCGTTTTGTTAGATTTGTAAACTGTAAAGCACAACTAGACTTGAGTAGAGGTTTGGGTTGTGTAGTTTACCTTGCCATGTTGGAAGTCCAATATAAAACAGTTGGGGATTTGTAATATTAGACATTGGCATAATCATTCCTCTTTATTTGTGCAGTGTAAAGGGGGAGACTATTCTGGATTATAGAGCAACTGTTGAACATATCTCACAAAGATTTTGTTGTTGTATTTGTAAACAGTCTGACTGATATGTATCTCTTACCACTTTCAGCAGGGCTGGAATCAATGTGCTGCTCCTCCGCCTGCTGCTGGCTGCTCCCTTTAAAGTTAGGTACAAACATTTGTTAGGTACAGCTATGACAACTGATGTCCTCCACAATGGCAATGATGATGTCATTCAATCAATCTTTCAGTAAGCACATGCTGACCTGCAGTTGGAGACGTCCGGCTGAAGTTGGAGGTGGTTTTCCTAGGCTCCAAGAATGGGTCTAGGAAATGTAAGATCCTAAAATACATCCATTTAGTCTTAGGGGCTCCCCCTGCGCTCCCGCTTGCCTTCTTCAGCTCCTTCATCCTCAATTTGCGATAATAGTCCTTGATGGACTTCCATCGTGATTTGCACCTGTTAACTGTATGTGGCGGACACCAAAAGCATTTTGAGATGGAAGTAGAAATAGTTTGTGTTCTGTCCTATTCAAATTGTTCATTTATGGGCTAAGGCAATACCATGGAGATTCTTAGTTTGAGATTCTATTTTGGGAAACCTGAACCCTTCAACAGCAACCATCTCTGCTTCATATCTTAACAGGATGAAGTCATGTACACGTTGGTTGTTTTCAAGCTACACTGCAGTGTATGTTGACAGTATTCTATCTGTATGTATAGTGGCCACAAATATTTGGTCCAATATTTTATATAATTTCATAATGTATTATCTTTGGTCAGTCTTTGACTACATACAGTATAAATTAACTGGTGGTATTTGGGATCCATCATCTGCTGTGATACAGCTGCTGTATCGAAAATAAAAGTCTTCACATCATTGTAATTTGTGTGTTCTAGTTTCATGAGTATAGGAAGAACATTGACAGTACATGATGATAGTTGTTTATATGCATGTGTACTTTGTAATGCTGGGTATAATTATTGTTACATGATTCACTCCTTGACATTGCAGCAATGACAATTACCAAACAATAGCAACATTGGGAGGTTAGACGGGAATAGCACATTCAACCAACATAGGTGCAGCCACATGGTCTATGGAATATGGATCAAAGTCTTTGGTAAATGTTACATATACTTACTTTCAAAGCCTGAATCTGCACTTATTAGACGCCAAGCTTGTTCTTTTTTAATAGTATTCTTATATTCTGCATGACCCAAGTTATAAATAATTTCGTGCCGGCTGACACTCATGATGAGCGCCTCATCGGTTGCCTCTGGTTGTATGTCCTGCTCCTGTGACATGCTTGCTGCTCTCTGATATATTGATTGGGCTGTTTTATAGCATATGGGGGGAAGGGGGGGGGGCACAACATAGGCGGCGGGTGCATAAGGCTAGGGAAGGCTTAGCCTTCCCAAAAATTATGCTGGGTATTTTTTTAAATATATATAATATATGTGCGCAGCATTATAGAAGGCTATTGTGTTTGTGTGTGTGTGTTGTCGCTGCCCCCTGGTGATCGCTGATCGGATATAGGCTATACACTATACAGCAACTGGCCTAATCAGCATATGATTGACTAGCCTACTATTGGTATGTCTGTAAACCTCGTCCTTCCAGTCGCTTTGTAGGCAGCAAAGAGTAGCGCGCGCTGGTTTGTTTTGGGAAACAGCAAAACGCAAAATGTCTTTTTCAAGGCAAAGATAAAGTAGCCTAATTCAGAAGAAGAAGCTGTGAGTCGGCTGTCAGAACTCAGTGCCCGCACGGTTCACAGTTCACACCACTGCAGCAACACTGACACGTTCAGCGGAGTGACTGCTGTCTCTGTGCCGTCTAAGAGCCATGAGCCGCGACTCCCGGAGGGGCAGCAACACCGCCGGGTAATCTACACTGACTGACTCGAGACTTGAGAAAAAGACGTCCAAAAGTCGTTGTCTGTGTATAGGCTAATTCATTGGTAAAAGTATGCTAAATAACTCATTTTTAGACCATCTGGGAAATAAATAAATAAATAAATCCGCGGCGGCGGCCTCGCTCCGCTCGGCCGCGAGAGTCCCCCCCCAACGCAATTCCATAGCCTACCCAAAGGTAAAACGCACCCGCCGCCTATGCGGCTATTATTTCTACCATTGCTACAAAAGTTGCTACCTGCACATTCACAATCCAGTCATTTGGGTGCATAAACAAGAAGTTTAAGAATGTATTTAGCCTGATAATGTCAACCGTGCATGTTCACATCATGTACACTTTAGTTTATATGATGTAAGGTGGGTGCCTTAATGGCTGCAAGTCCAGGGGACAGGGGTGCTTTTGATTGATTGATTGAAATATGTATTAACAGTTTTCAGAATTACAGTACCAAGTTGACAGATCTGAGTGAGGCTATTCAGTATTCAAATAGCCAAAACGACCAGATACCTCAACCTTGTAAATCTTCACTGGAAAAGTGAGAACCCAAAGTATCAAAACGCCAAAAGATGAACTCTAGAGAAACTTAGAGTAGTGCAAAAGACCTGAAAGGATTTTGACACAAGATACAAGTTCTTAAAGTATTTCTAAGTTATCTTTAGTTTTCTTCAGATCCAGAGCGTGTACAAATGTAAAGAATAGAGGAGAGAGAATTCTCCTAAGTGCTCTGAATGAAAGTCACATCATTTTGCACAAACATATATATATACTGAAAAATATGTCATAGATTCAGAATTCAGCTGTCACATTTCAATAGGTTGAAAGGTCCCATCAGAGTAAGGTGTCATATAAGCTGTCCGATCCTCTGAATCCTGTTTTTTTTACTTTAATCACGTTCCGTGATTAGGATTCTGTTAATGACTCAGTATCTCATGGGGTGAGAGTGTATGTTTAGCCTCATCTTTAAGGCCACAGTTGTCATGTTGATATCCATTTAATCTTATTTCCCTTTGGTACAATGGTCAATCTGGAGTGGGTGACAGTTGATAGTGGAATTAATACACACGCAAATATTGATATGACATCACTGGGAGACAGGGCAGTCCTGTGCACCAGATACAAGAAGATCTACACGGTATTTTTTAACATAGTAATAAGATGTGAACATAAAATATGAAACAATAAATCATAATTAACAAAATACCCATCAACAAGCTCACATCATGTCACGTTGCTTCATCAGCGCTGGAAGGGGGGTGCGGAGGGTGCTCCAACACCACCTGCTGGTGGAGAGGAGAATTTTTTGACATGTCTATTTCGGAGCGTGCTGAATGCAGAATGCACAGCAAATGAGTTGACAGATAGACGCAACATGACGAGACAGCAAAAACCTATTGTAGTTTTACTTTCACCTGCACCAGGTTTAAATAAATCTAACCCAAACAACAACACAATAAGAGTCACATACTGTTATTATGATTAACTCGGTTAACTAGGTCCTAAATAAGTCAATATTAGGCCAATTATACCCGAATAAGACCCGACATTTTTGATTTCCCTCCCACCCTTCAGCCCCCCCTGGTATAAATACTTTCCAGCGCCCCTGCGTTATGTACCTGGGTTCAAGTGGTTAAACGTACGAGTATAAAGTTATTTTCAATGTCATGGAACAGGGTTACAATAAATAAATAACAATATAATTCAGGGGTGCCATCACTGCCATGGATGAAAAGATTACAGGGGTGATCTGAACCAAACATGAGAACCTCTGCTTTACATTACTTCAGACGATTTTTCTAATGTTAACAATTTTGATTTTGGTCGTCGGCGGAAGTGGAGCATTTTCTCCATCCACCAGCTGTCTAAAAACCCGGTTTTTCGGCTCGGCAGAGCAAAACGGGTTCCCGCTCTGGTCTGGCAGTACCCAGAGAGGGACAGGTGGACTCTCTTCTGAGTGTGTGTCTGCGCTGGGGGGGGGGGGGGGTTTGCAAATATTTAACCAATGAAAAGTATTAACAAGAAGCTTGTGGCGAAATAATAACTCTCATCCTTGGGAACACAGGTTTCCTCTCCCCGGCAGCAGACGCAGCAGAGCGATAATATGAAAGCGAGAGCTCGCCACTGCTTATCGGTAGTGTGTGTGAGTGTGTGTGTGTGTGTGTGTGTGTGTGTGTGTTTGTGTGTGTGTGTGCCGTTGCACGGCTGTTGAGTCTGGGCTCTCTAAACAACAAAAGCTAGAGAGAATAATTTTGATTATTGTGTGATTAAAGCAGCAGCATTAACGCAATGAGACCTGCAGACTAGATTCTATAATTATACAGAAATGTCTTCTGAAATCATGACAGTTTTCTGGAGAAAAATAAACTATGTTTCTACAATATGTCAGTCGTTCTGACCCCACCCCCCCGTCTTAGTTACAGTTACAGCGTTACATCGAAAATGAATAAATAAACTGCACTAGGGGAGAAAAAAATGCATTACTAAAAAATGCATAAAAAAGCATTAGTCTTGTCTCTGTGCGCGCGCGTGTGTGTGTGTGTGTGTGTGTGTGTGTGTGTGTGTGTGTGTGTGTGTGTGTGTGGTAAAAGGGTGGAAATGTAATGGATTGTGAGCTATGCTGCTTGTCGCTCCACCTCACTCTGTGTCTCTCTACTGTATCTATCTCTCTCTCTCTCTCTCTCTCTCTCATTCTCTCTAAATGTTTTTGAGTTAAAGTGATATTATATTAGGCGTCTGTCTGTCTGTCTGTCTGTCTGTCTGTCTGTCAGTCAGTCAGTGTGTGTGTGTGTGTGTGTGTGTGTGTGTGTGTGTGTGTGTGTGTTGTACTCCACTGACAGCGTCACAGTACATACGGAATTCCAGTTCATATTTTTAATTATATTTTAGAAAATGAGAATCTGAAATCCTAGCTATTATTATTATTATTAGACTATATATTTATTAGCGGTGACAGTTATAGACCTCTTCATCGCTGCCCGTTTAAAATGACCTTTATCCATATTTTAAACGTTGATATTCAAAAATAGCAGATGTACAAGCCTGCAGTTATAAATATTTCCACAAGACAGAGATGAAATAATAAAAGTTAAATTATTTGACAATGTTGATAAATGAATGTTTCTGATCCAATCATCTGCTACTAACTAGATGAAACCTGTAAATAACATTATAATTAGATTTATCAAACCTGTAAATAACATTATAATTAGATTTATCAAACATGTAAATAACTTGAACCACTTGAACCCCAGCATCCCTATTATGGAGGAACATTCACCAAAATAGCTGATCTACAAGCTCACAACGCCTTGCAACGTGACACATTGTGAGCTGGTAGATCTGCTATTGTCGGCACAGAGATAGTGGGCCCTGTCTTACCCCCTTATTCCTAAATTTATGTTGCCATTTTTTACCATTTTAAAATGTTTTAAAATGTTTCAACCAGCCGATCTACATCGACACATTGTGCGCTTGCTAGTCTAACCGGGAGGTGATGAATGCAGGAGTGACTGTGACTATAAGTCTGTATGGGTTAGAATGGGTTTTAGTTTGGCTATGGTTCTGAGCTGGTAAAACTGCCTTTTACAACATTATTGATTTGTTTGTTAAAATGTGTCAGAAAAGACTCCCAGGTTTTTTAACAGAGCCTCTGGAGTTTGACTGCAGGGGGCCGAGTGAATGGGATAGACGGGCGGTTGAGGAGGCTGTTGGGCCAAAAATGATTACCTCTGTTTTGTTTTTATTTAACTGAAGGACATTGAGTGCCATCCAGCTTTTGATGTCTTCCAAACAGGTAAGAAGGTTCGTTATGGAGCTGCTGCTGCTGTTGTGTGTGGCTGGTGTGTGTGTGTGCGTGTGCGTGTGCGTGTGTGTGTGTGCGTGCGTGTGTGTGTGTGTGTGTGTGTGTGTGTGTGTGTGTGTGGCAGTGTGTGTGTGTGTGTGATCACAAGAGCAGCAGTGGAAAAGCTGATGTGTCTGTTTTTAGCTAAACTTATCTCCTTCAAATATTAACAGTTGTCCCTGTGTGTGTGCGTGTGTGTGTGTGTGTGTGTGTGTGTGTGTGTGTGTGTGTGTGTTGTACTCCACTAACAGCGTCACAGTGCATACGGCATTCCAGTTCATATCTTTATTTATATTTTAGAAAACGAGAATCTGAAATCCTAGCTATTATTATTATTATTATTATTATTATTATTATTATTATTATTATTATTATTATTATTATTGACTATTATTTATTATAAGTGACAGTTATAGACCTCTTCATCGCTGCCTGTTTGAAATGACCTTTATCCATATTTTAAACATTGAGTATTCAAAAATAGCAGATGTACAAGCCTGCAGCATGTCACTTTGTGCCACAAATTGTAACAAATCTTTGGTCGGTGGTCAAATATCTACAGTATCAATTCAGTGAGCAGATTAATAAAAAGATTACTCTGGAGATCACATTTTAAAATAGTTCAACCATGCAATCTATACATCTCCTGTGCCTCATGCCGAACAAGTTACGTACTTTTGACCTCTGACCTCTAGATCACCCGCCATTTTGAATTACAGTATATGATAATCAATTAAAAATCATCTCCTCCCAGGATCTTTGATCAAAATGCACGAAAAGTTCTACACGTGAACTTTGGACTTATACAGACATGAGAAAGTATATTATGTTTTTTTAAGTGAAAACATAAAGGTTTTATGATCAATGAAAATTTCCGTTTTGTGATAATTCTTCTTTTGTCCCTAATACATGTCCCTAAGTCATGCCAAATAGCACTGAAACCAGCCTTAAAAACACTGTAGTAATGAATAATTGACCAGGACAATGTTTTGGGCCGATCAAATAATTTATAAGACGAAAAACAAAACAAATAGTGTTGTCTCCTGACTTTCTTTTCTTCTTTCTAATGATTTGATCGGCCCAAAATATTGTGTTCATTGTCATGATTTGTCACGATCCGAGTTGGCTTTGTCCGCGGCGTAACCGTCTTTAAATAAATTATATTAGAAGTGCCGATGGGAGAATGCATAGGGTTTTCATTTCCTGGGCCACTCGTTTTTCTGAAACGGGGAGGGACTGCGGCGCTCCATATGGGCATACCTAACAACCTACATGTCAATACAATGGGAACATTTCCATCGTTTGTGTATTTTTTATATCAAGTCCATGAAAAGAAAATCCAATTTGAACGGAAACGTGTCGAGTCATGAATGAATAAGAATGAATGTTTGATTTCATTCAACGTGGATTATTCCAATTGATGTGAGTTCCTCCAACACAGCTGGTTTTGATGACAGAACTACTCCGTTTTTAATCGCATTCAAGATGACATCCAGACAGTGTATTACTCGTTTTAAACGTTAAATCTAATTCATGTATCTGAAAACATCATAGTTAGATATAAGCCATAAGCTTTGCTGCCCACTTTGCTGGCACTCGGCTCTTCTGCCCGTGTCAACGCGCACGCACGCACGCACGCACACCCACGCACGCAGACTCCGCACATGATGTCAATAAACATGCACGGGCAACAGAGAAGAATATGAATAAGAATAACACAACGCTGGCGTTTAGAAAAGTCAGATATCACAATTTTGTCATTAAAACTCATTTATGGCCAACCTTAAATTACATCTTATTGTGCCTTAGGCCAGATTTACCCGACTTTTTTGAATGACAATAGAAAAATATGCGATATGACCACAATGTCACGAAATATATAAAAAAAAAAAAATGTTTCTAGCATATTCCATCGTTGACTTATAAGCATTTTAGTACACCTTGGTTTCACTGTTCACTGAAACCAAGGTGTATTAAAATGCTTATTACTAAACAATGGAATATGCTAGAGTCATAATTATTTTTCATTGTAAAGTACAGACATGCAGCTTGAAAATGAGACATTTCCTGACATTGTGGTCATATCTCACATGTTTGCAAATACTTGGCAAGTGTAGTGAAATACCCTGCATTGCCACCAGATGGCGGGAACGCACCATTATGCTGAAAATTGCAAAAAAGTCTAATCTGGAAAATCACTTCCGGTTCAAAAGGAAGTAAACAACCTGTGCCAGCTTTTTCATAACTTTGTCATAACTCACCCAAATCGAGCCCAGAAGATCCCAAAATATCAGATTTTTTGCCGCGATTCACATAGAGACGGCGCGCGTGTGCACGATAGTGCACGATCGCGCGGATTTCGGCCGGTTTTTGGTAGATTACATAAAAAATAAAAGTCTAAAAATAGCCCCACCCTTTTGTTATAAAAAGACGTACTGACAGGGCAGTAGTCTACCACGTCACGCCACGTCACTTGGCCTCGAGGGATTTGTTGATACCACGTCAGAAATAACGTCATTAGCCATGGGGGGGTTAATGCACAGAGCGCAATTGTACATGTTGTTGTGCTGTAACATTGAGGGGGATATATAAGCCTCTAATATTCCAGCCCCTGTCTGTAATATTCGCTACACAGGACATTTCCATCTATCTTTAAAGAAACAAACAAACTAACAAACAGAGAAATAGATATTGCTATTTTAATGGAATTAGGCCGCATGTAGCCTATGGGGGGGGGGGGGGGGGGGGGCGTACAGGCTCTAATATTCTCTACACAGTATATTTCTATCTATCTTTGAAAAAATAGATCGATATTTGGCAATTTTAATGGAACTAGACCTGTATGTGCCCGTCGGCCACCGACGGGCACATACATTTACACATACATTTTTGATAAGATAATAGGAATATGAATACAATGATTATTATCATTGTTATTAATATTATTATTATTATTGAATGCTCGGTTAGACTCGACCGACATTTACTTTCCATGAAGCGAGAATGCTTGCCGATGCGCGATCAAAAGAACAGTTCTTTCTGCAAGCGACGTGGAACTATCTGCAAGTCTGCCTGCCCTGCACGGCTGCACGCAAGGCTATTTCTTTTTTTCCTCCTCCTCCCTCTCTCAACTGCTGCTGCTGTTGCTAGTGTGCAAGGCTTACATCCGGTCTAAAGCCCAGCCACTGTATGCGCTGATTTCCATACACAATCCGTATCCTCCCCTCACCGGATGTTGAATTCACAGTGCTAACGGCCGTATTTGAACGACTTATATCTAATCTTTTACACTATAAACCGATTTCCCGACATTTCCTTTTCACTTGATACCGTTTCGTAGAGAGGGCCTACACAACCGATCTATATACCAAATGAAAGCCCAAATGTCGTAGTTTACATAGTATTTAGATTTTTTTTAAACAACATAACGTGGCTAATAATTGTTTATTTGGAATGTACTTTGGCTGGTAATTTAGGTAAATATAACGCGACTCACTTGTATAAGTAATTTACCGCGTACATGCCGCATTTACTGCAATACATTGGCTTTAGTAATGCGGTTAGCTTATTAGCAAATGTAAGCTAACGGCTGGAGGAGGAGGAGGAGAAAAGACGAGTGATCTTGGCTCTTTGCAGGGTGGAAGGAAAAAAAGAAGCAGCAACGCGACACTCTTCCATGGCTATGTTGCAATATAGCACTAACCGGGCAAAATATGTATTACATGTATTATTAGTTTTATACATTTTAGGAGTGAAAACATGTGTTTAGAAATGACAACATCTCAGCAGTTCAGACAATGTCCCATTGTTAACAACACTTAACACACGACACAGACAGCTAGCTAACTAGGCTAGCTAGCTTCTCGCTCCATTGAAACCGAGCATTCAATAATAACATCCCTCTGCCCTCATCATGGATAATAATCATTGTATTCATATTATCTTATCAAAATAGTAAACAAATTCCAAGTTAATTAACCAGCCAAACATATATGATTTAAGATAGGTTGAAAAGTGGTGAAGTGGTCCTTTAAGACAAGTGTATATGGAGATCTCTGTATCTGTCTGTCTGCCTGTGTCTGAACTAAGAGTGCAATTAACTGACTGTGAAAAGTGGAGTGGTTAAGTAATCAATTTGCAGGTGCGGGGCTGCCATGGCAATCAATTGACTTTTTGGCTGATTAGGCCCACTGGCAGAGCCTGACCAGAGCCTTTTGTGGTGGTTCTGGAGAACCGTGGCTCCAATCGACTCGATACCGGGCACTCACTGCACTCCCTGCGGGGGGGCAACTTCGACACACGAGTGTCGAAGTTGAAGTCGGTGGGGCAAACGGTTCTCGGGTTACGCGCCGCCTCACAGCTAGAAGGTCCTGGGTTCGATTCCCGCTGTGGACACGTTCTCTCCTCCAGCGCCCATACCTGAGGCAGGGTTGGCGAAAGGGCCTTTCTGTGTGAAGTTTGCATGTTCTCCCCGTGTCCCCCTATAGGGCAGGTACCCTCACATGTTCTCCCCGTGTCCCCTATAGGGCAGGTACCCTCACATGTTCTCCCCGTGTCCCCTATAGGGCAGGTACCCTCACATGTTCTCCCCGTTTCCCCTATAGGGCAGGTACCCTCACATGTTCTCCCCGTGTCCCCTATAGGGCAGGTACCCTCACATGTTCTCCCCGTGTCCCCTATAGGGAAGGTACCCTCACATGTTCTCCCCGTGTCCCTCATAGGGCAGGTACCCTCACATGTTCTCCCCGTGTCCCCTATAGGGCAGGTACCCTCACATGTTCTCCCCGTGTCCCCTATAGGGCAGGTACCCTCACATGTTCTCCCCGTGTCCCCTATAGGGCAGGTACCCTCACATGTTCTCCCCGTTTCCCCTATAGGGCAGGTACCCTCACATGTTCTCCCCGTGTCCCTCATAGGGCAGGTACCCTCACATGTTCTCCCCGTGTCAGAGGTAATCATTTTTGGCCCAACAACCTCCTCAACTGCCCGTCTATCCCATTCACTCAGCCCCCTGCAGTCAAACTCCAGAAGCTCTGTTAAAAAACTTTATTTTCTGACACGGCACAACATTTTAACAAACAAATCAATAATGTTGTAAAAGGCAGTTTTTTTTACCAGCTCAGAACCATAGCCAAACTAAACCCCATTCTAACCCATACAGACCTATAGTCACAGTCACTCCTGCATTCATCACCTCCCGGTTAGACTACTGCAACTCTCTATATCTGGGTCTGCCCCACGCCGCTATCTCCCGCCTACAGAGGGTCCAACATGTTGCTGCCAGACTGATAACTGGAACAAAAAAAACGAGATCATATCACCCCAGCATTGAAAAAACTACACTGGTTACCTGTTAAATTCCGCATTAAATTCAAATCACTCCTCTTTGTATTTAAATCCCTAAACGGCCCTTCCTATATAATAACTGCTCCCCCTACCACCAGGACACTCACATCCTCCACTCTCAAACTCATTGCAGTCCCCCCTTCAAATCTGAAAACCAAAGGTGATCGGGCTTTCTCTGTAGCTGCACCTACACTTTGGAATAATCTTCCACTCCACATCAAGGCTATAGCCCCACCCTGGAGATTTTTAAATCCAACCTGAAAACACACCTTTTTAGTCTGGCTTTTAACACAGTGTGAAGTTATTGTTTATGGTTGTTCATTGTTTTTGTTGTTATTTTGTTAGCTTGGCCTGTTTTATGATTGTAGTACATGTTCTATTATTGCACTGGGGATAGACTACGGTCTACCTGTTTTCTGGAAAGCACTTTGGGTCAACTGTTGTTGTTTTTAAATGTGCTATATAAATATTTGACTTGACTTGACGCACACACATGACTCACACACACACACACACACACACACACACACACACGCAGACGCACACGCACACGCACACACACACACACACACACACACACACAAACACCTGTTGTGTTCTCTAGTTTCGGGGGGGGGGGGGGGCATTACTAAATGCTGTAATACTAATTCAAGTTTAAAAAATGGCAACATAAATTTAGGAATAAGGGGGTGAAGCAAGACAGGGCCCAATATCTCTGTGCCAACAGTAGCAGATTAGATCTACCAGCTCACAATGTGTCACGTTGCAAGGCGTTGTGAGCTTGGCGAATGTTCCTCCATAATAGGGATGCTGGGGTTCAAGTTATTTACAGGGTTGATAAATACAATTATAATGTTATTTACAGGTTTGATCTAGTTAGTAGCAGGTGATTGGAACCGAAACTTTTATTATTTCATCTCTGTCCTGTGGAAATATTTTTATTAATCTTTTCACACACAATACAAAATAAATGCCATATTTAATACTACTATCTACTGCCGGGCTAAAGTAGGCTGGTCAAAATAGCAGATCTACAAGCTCACAAGGTGCCACATCTAATATTATGACAACTGTGAGCTTGTAGATCAGTTTGAAAATTGATTACTGTGAGCTTGTAGATCAGCAAGTTTGACTACTGTGAGTTTGTAGATCGGCTGTTTGTTATATCCCAAAGTTTTTGGACAAATGTTGAACTTTTAGCTTAATGACCGCGTGCGTGTGTGTGTGTGTGCGTGCGTGCACATATATGTATATGTGTATGTTATGAGAGTGCCATAGTCCCATATTCAAAATGTACTTGAGTAAAAGTACAAAAGTATCAGCATCAAAAATATACTTAGTACCAACAGTAAAAGTATTCACGTGCAGAATGTCTCATTCCACAAGTTCAAAACCTGTTAAAGATCATTTGAAAATAGCCGATCTACAAGCTCACTCACAATGCATTGCAACCCATTGTGAGCTTGTAGATCTGCTATTTTCATATGACTGATATATATATATATATATATATATATATATATATATAGCAGGCTCCTTGTGTGTGTGTGTGTGTGTGTGTGTGTGTGTGTGTGTGTGTGTGTGTGCGTCTGCTTATCTACAGCGTGTGCACACGCTGTAGATAAGCAGGCTCATTTTGGTCTACAGGTAAACAGGCCTACACACACACACACACACACACACACACACACACACACACACACACACACACACAGCGAGAGAGAGAAAGAGGCTGGTCCCTGCATGGGAAGATTAAGGATTGCAGGAACAGTAAACAGTGGTTCATGAAAATATCTATTTTTGTATGAATACTTTCCATTACCTGAACATGTCTCACATCACTGCAGAAAAACACCAGCTGATTACTTAAAACATGTTCACACAGACACCTATTTCAGAGCCAGGGTGTCCTTTCCACGCTTGATTGATTGAAATATTTATTCCACACGTCTAATCGTGAAACACATGTCGGACTTCTCAGACCGTCCTTGACTTTATTTAGTGTATTCAGTTTGTAGATTAACTTTCCACTGGGCACAGTGACGTGTCCAACGATAGTCTACGAGGAGGGACAGTATAAAAGGCCAGTGCTCCACAGTGTCTTCAGTATCTCCACTCTGCATCCAGAATGAAGTATCTCCACTCTGCATCCAGAATGAACACTGCCGGAGCTTTGCTGGTTCTGCTGTTCATGTGTCTCTGTGAGGTCCGAGCTCAGGGAGACCCAGTGGGGTCGGCCAGTGAGAGAGGCAACGGCGCAGGACCAGCCACCCTCTTACAACCCGACCTCTGGACCGAACTGGAGAAGTTGAGAAGCACGGTGATCGACCTGGGAGCCACCGTGGTGGACATGCTAGCCGAGACCAGAGAAAGCTTCAGCAACGTGGAGGGAGAGGTGGAGAAGCAGAGGGACTCAGTGAGTGATCTTCGGTTGGAGCTGGGCACCACCAAGTATGAGATGGAACGGATGGCCAAGGAGAATGCAGGTCAGGAATGGCTACAATGTTTTTGTGTGTGCAAAATGCGATTCATTATTTTTGTTAAAGAAGTTAAAGTTAAAGGAGATAAGGGCTGATGTGTGTGGTTTTAAAATGTGTAACAGTTTCGCTGTGATTTCCTTCTCTTCAGAAATGGCTGCCAAACTGAGTGCCGGTGAGAAAGAGCTGGAAGACCTTCAGAGCAGACTGAGCAGCAGTGAGACCGAAGTCCAGGTTCTAGAGACCAGACTGAGCAGCAGTGAGACCAGTGTGGAGGCCTTGAAGAAGGACAGTCAAGGTAATCAGAACACCATGATGTTCAGTGGATGCAGGCAGGAGAGGAAAAAAAATACTTAATTTAATATAATAATAATACATTTGAATTACTTAATTTGATGCTTGGAGAATAGAAAATGACTTTAGTTTGGCGTTAAATTATAAAAGATAATTGAGAATAGATGCTGTGGTGATAATGGCCGGTTTCCCAAAGGACACATGGTGTAAGAGGTATGGTGTAGATTCTACACCATACCTCTTACACCATGTGTCCATGTGAGCATGTCCATCTGAGCATGTTCTACAGTGTAGAACAGGGGTAACCAACCGGGGGTTCGCGAGCTACCGGTAGCTCGCGGGAACGTTTCCAGTCGATCGCGTCAGACCCATTGGAATAATGTCAGTGCCGCTCGTCACATGCAAATTAATTTTGAGCAGAGCGCTGTGGCTCTGAGTTTGAGAATAGACCCCATCGTCCAAGGGTGTGTGTGCGTGTGTGGTGGGGAGGTGGTATCTTAGCAACACTGAATGATCTGTCCCATTGGTCGTGTGCTCGTATCATGAGCCAATGGCTGCAGCTCTGAGCTTCCCAGACCCAGGTTCACATCTCATGCCGTAAAGAGAACTGACAGGTCAGCCACAGGGCTGCTACCATATTAGCAGCTGTGAGCGCTCTTCTCTTCTCGTGAAGAAAGCAGGACAGAGTTGTCAAATAAATCCCGCCGTCATTCATACTGTATTTATTCTCCGACCCGACATTAAAATACGGAACAACGTGCGTCCCGCGTATCAGTTCATTACGGGGCTCGTGACAGGCTGCAGACACTTGAGGTGGGACTACTAGCCGATAGCGCCGCTGCTCCTTCAGTTTTCGTTGTTCGTTGTTATAATGTTTTTTATTATTGGGATTTGATCATTGATGCAAATTCTAAACATATGGATGCAGCTGCAGAAGTTGTGTTGCTTAAAGGAATGCATAGTTGCGTTCTCCTCAACTGCTGCGCAGCAACAACAAAAATATAAAAATGAGAAAAATATACTGAATATACCAGTCTGCAATGCAAACTAATAGGCGAGTGCACTCCAGGGCATATGCAAAGGGAAAGAATGACTTCTGTCCGTGACAATAATCAATGCTACAGTTTGAATTCTGTACACATGCACACATAGAGCAAAAAATATGATAAATATGAAATATGAAAACTTGTTGAAGTACAACGCATGAGTCAAGTAGCTGCTTTTGTATCAAACCCTTTCCTCTTTACTGAGCCTACTGTCATTGAACTGCTGTCCGATAAAATGCAGGATGTGTTTGCATTAACTTCAGATATTTAAATGGAGATTATTGGATTAGTAAGTGACTGTCACCTGCAGGTCAGAGCTAAAGAGAAGGAATTTTGGTCTCTTGTGAGCAGAGAAGTATCCCCTGATTGTGTCGTGTGCACTGAAGCTACATGCCTACTTTGGTTCCACGTACTTATGTGAAATGGCCTTTTCACAAATGAAAATAATAAAATCCAAGTTTAGAACTCGTATGACTGACTCACATCTTAATGACACCCTCAGACTGGCAATCACTAAATATGAACCAGATTTCAAAACGCTTGCAGATAAAGTGCAGTCACAGCAGTCTCATTAAAGGTGGGCTGACCCTGAGAGTATGTCACCATATCTGTGCAAATATATATGGTCAAGTTATGCCTATGTCATTTGAACATCTGCCAATGTGAATATTCATTGAAATGAGAAACAAAATATTTCTAATACTAATTATTTCTAATTTGTCTTAATATTATTTGACATTGATAATATAACTTACTATAAGTATTTATTCTAATTTAAGCTTTAGTCTTTGTGTGGATGTGTGCACATGCATTGAGCCTGTCAGAAATACCAAAAAAACAAGTGTTTTTTCTAACACGTTTTAGTGGTAGATCTTGGCTTACAATTGGGAATAAAATGGGCTCTTGGGCTTGAAAAGGTTGGTTACCACTGGTGTAGAACATGCTCAGATGACCTCTAGGCCGCACACAGAAGCCTGGGAACATAGACATTCCGTGCATATGATGTGCCACGCAATGGTAGGCCTCAGGTCTACCAGTAGGCTCTCTTTACTCTTAAAATATATATATACTGTATAGATATATATATATTAGGGGTGTGACGATACATTATAACAGCGATACGATACATATCACGATACATGGTTGACGATACGATACATGGACGATATTGGTTCATTATGGCGATACGATGCAATACGATTCAATGATTTGAAATCGATACAGTAACTATTTTAAATACATTGACGTTTTTTAATTTAAGTAATTAATTGCTAAATACCATAAACAAAAATGTAGTATTGATAAAATCGATTAATTGCATAGTAAAATTATTCGATACAGATTATTTCCATTGCAAAACGATACGATAAGATACAATGTCAATGTCAATGTCGCTGTTTTCACTTCGATATACTTCGATTTTTGTAATTGAAATAGATTTTTCGATGCAGTTACTATATCATTACACCTACATATATATTTTTTATATATATATATTTTTTTTATTTGTAAAGAGTCTACTGTCAGCTGTCCAGCAGTCCAAATATTATTAAATAAATGTTCAGAATGGTAGACATGAGGCCTGAGGCCTACCATACCAAGCCTACCATTGCGTGGCACATCATATGCACGGAATGTCTATGTTCACAGGCTTCTGTGTGCGGCCTAGAGGTCATCTGAGCATGTGCTACACCATACCTCTTACACCATGTGTCCGTTGGGAAACCGGGCCAATAACATTTACTAATCTCATTCTCTATTACCAAATGTAATAATTTTGCTGTAATTTTCTTCTCTTCAGAAATGGCTGCCAAACTGAGCGCCGCTGAGAAAGAGCGGGAAGACCTTCAGAGCAGACTGAGCAGCAGTGAGACCGAAGTCCAGGTTCTAGAGACCAGACTGGGTACCACTGATAACCAGGTCCAGGTTCTAGAGACCAGACTGGGTACCACTGATGACCAGGTCCAAGTTCTACAGACCAGACTGGGTACCACTGATGACCAGGTCCAGGTTCTAGAGACCAGACTGGGTACCACCGATGACCAGGTCCAGGTTCTAGAGACCAGACTGGGTACCACTGATGACCTGGTCCAAGTTCTACAGACCAGACTGAGCAGCAGTGAGACCAGTGTGGAGGCCTTGAAGAAGGACAGTGAAGGTAATGATTAGAACAACATGATGTTCAGTGGATGCAGGTCAGGAGAGGACAGTGATGAAACAATGATTTACTTTGTTTCATCACTGTCCTCTCCTGTTGAACACTAAAGTAAGTCATTGTTTCATCACTGTCCTCTCCTGTTGAACACTAATGACTTACTTTAGTGTTCAACAGGAGAGGACAGTGATGAAACAATGACTTACTTTAGTGTTCAACAGGAGAGGACAGTGATGAAACAATGACTTTAGTGTTCAACAGGAGAGGACAGTGATGAAACAATGACTTACTTTAGTGTTCAACAGGAGAGGACAGTGATGAAACAATGACTTACTTCAGTGTTCAATTCATTTTAATTACTTCATTTGATGCTTGGGGAATAGTTATTTAGTTGTTCATGTTATTGATTGTATAGTTGATCTACTCAAATTAAACTACAGATTCATGGCTGATTTAATATGAATATTGTTGATTTCAGCCCATCTTGCTCGGCTGTCCACCGTGGAGAACAGGCTCGCTGACACTGACAACAAGGTGTCCACCGTGGAGAACAGGCTCGCTGACACTGACAACAAGGTGTCCAGCGTAGAGAACAGGCTCGCTGACACTGACAACAAGGTGCAGGAACTGTGGAGTAAGTACAGTATGTTTATATAATGTTGATAAGCATTATATATATATATATATATATATATATATATATATATATATATATATATATATATATATATATATATATAAAAGTATTATGGGGCTTTAATATAGTAGGGCTGATAATATCATTAATGCTTTAATAATATTAACAGTTATGTAATGTTCCTGTGTTGACAGACAAACCACAGATTGCCTTCTCTGTTGGTTTGGGTTCTGGATATGTTGGACCATTTGGTTCTGACACCACTCTGGTCTATAAGAGAGTCATCACTAACATGGGCAACGCCTACAATCCATCCACAGGTAGGTGGTGCATTAAACTCATGTTAAATAACTTTATTAATGCATAATAATTAGCTCTCACCAACTAATTACACAATTACATAATGTCACTGTCAGATGGAAACCTTGTATTTTAACATTTTTAATTGAAGGAATGTCACAGGAAGATAGATATCAGTAGTACAAACCCCTTCAGTTTTCTGGAAAACAACAAAAAGAAAACCAAACTCACAAGACAAACAAAAACCCACCCACCCAACCCCATAACCAAAAACCCACCCACCAAAATGGGGGGGGAAAGTAAGTTGTTTATCCAATGGATCCAATGTAGTTATTATTTAGTCACAAGCTTATTAAAGGTATAATAAAGTCATTATTAAAGGGTAAGACCACTTTTTGAGAGGTTTGGGTTTTCTTACCTTAACTATTCCATTCCATGAGTTATTTCGCTCCATTGTGTTGTTTATTAGCAATTTAAGAAATACAAATAGTCGCTCATTGACTTCCATTGTATCAGGGAAACAGCTCTCAAAGTCACTCTTTCAGCACATAAACCAACACAACAAAAGCTGATTCTGACAGTATGACATTAGGAAAACTCATGCGGTTATTGTGGTTAAACTCATGCGGTTATTTTCGTCTTTTAAGATAGATTTATAAAGTTACTATTTTAGTCGGAGATAGACTGGAGCAGTACTACGGCGTTCGCAACTCTTGCGGGCCGTCTTGCGAGGTTTCATTTGTAAACAGAAGTCTGTTTGAGATGCACCCAGCTGCAGCCTCGCATATGAGCAATCCCAGACACAGACACTTTTCACACTTCTTCTAAAGTGTCCATTGTGTATGTTTTTAGTGACAAGCGGACGAGATCAAATCCATTTGTTTACATCCCCGTCGTTTCCAATAAGGAAGTGGTGTACAGTTTTGGTCCAATCAGATCGTTTTTTACTCACGAACAGCAGTGATTCGGTCGGCGTAGGCATACCTACCGGATCTTCTTTCTACACAAATTAGTCAAAACAAGACTTTCTACACAAATTAGTCAAAACAAGACTTTCTACACAAATTAGTCAAAACAAGACTTTATACACAAATTAGTCAAACAAGACAAAGTTGACATTTCTTATTAAAAATAAAACCGCATGAGTTTTCCTGATGTCATAAACTGTCAGAATCAGCTTTTGTTGCGTTAGTTTATGTGCTAAAATAGTGAATTTGAGAGCTGTTTCCCCGCTACAATGGAAGTCAATGGACCCTATTTTGTATTTCTTAAATTGCTAATAAACAACACAACGGAGCGAAATAACTCATGGAATGTAATAGTTTGCCCATAATAAGGTAAGAGAACAACCCAAACCTCTAAAAAAGTGGTCTTACCCTTTATCAGAAACATCCACTCAGTATGCCAGGTGTTCTTCTCTCTGATTGTACAGCTTTGTGTGTGTGTGTGTGTGTGTGTGTGTGTGTGTGTGTGTGTGTGTGTGTGTGTGTGTGTGTGTGTGCGTCATGTGCGCGTGCGTGCGTGCACGCGCATATTTGTGCATGCATGTGTGTTTTCTACATACATAGGAATCTTCACATCTCCTGCGAAAGGACTGTATGATTTCAGGTTCACTGCAGCTCTCTATAATAGATCATCAGAGCGTGTGGTTATCACAATGTATAAAAATGGTCAGCGCCTCATGTGGAGCCAGGGATACAACAATCATGTACACATGGAATCCATTTCTAATGGAATGATCCTAGAGCTGGAGGAGGGAGACACCGTTGACATGAGACTGCCTTCTGGGTACACGCTCTATGATGACTCAGGCAACCGCAGCACATGGAGTGGTGTTCTGGTCTATTCTATGTAACACTGATACCACTACTTTATAGAGTGTGCATGTAACACTGATACCAGTACTTTATACTGTATAGAGTGTGTATGTAACAGTGATACCAGTGCTTTATACTGTATAGAGTGTGTATGTGTAACCCTGATACCAGTACTTTATACTTTATAGAGTGTGCAGTACATGTGTAACACTGATACTGCAACTCAATCAGTGAATAAACACATATTCAAAAGCACTATTGTCTGTTTATTGTATGTTTACTATTATTATGTTTAACACTATAATAATTCATCTAGAATTCTAATGATGTGTTTATATGCAGTATATCATCACTGGTCAGGTGGAAACAAACTGTTAGTTTTCACTGTTCCAAATGCATCCAATGTCATTATTATTTAGTCACAAAGCTCTTTGTTAATGCTTTTAATGTATTGTTGTTGTTCTTTCAAAGATGGAAAACATTGCAGCTCGGGGAAACTTGTAGATCTGCTATTTTAACTACTTTTGCACGCCATTGTCATAGAGCGTCGCAGTCCCGCCCCCCTACCAGGGACCCGGAAATGATTCCCTGTTCATTTTCCTCATATAGGCATTTCAAAAAGTATGTATTTAAAGACCTTTTAAGCGTCGTACAAAGCCTACTCGAGTCATGACAAACATTTTGGGCCGAACAGATATGCTAATTACAAAGAAGAGAAAAGAAATAAAAAAGTGTAACTTGCCGTTTTCTTCTTCTTTCTGATTATTTGTTCGGCCCGAAAAATTGTGTTTGTTGTCATGATTTGTCACAACTCGAGTAGGCTTTGTACGAGGCTTAAAACGTCTTTAAATAAATAAATACTTATAGAAATGTCTATGGGGAAAATGAACGGGGAATCATTTCCTGGTCCCCATGGTAAGGGGCGGGACTGCAACGCTCTATACTGGCTGATGAAGTGTGAACTACACACAAGGAAAAAAACGGTGCTATATAGAACCAAAAGCGGTTATTTGGCTCGTAATCATAGGGGAACCATTTTTGGTGCTATATAGCACCAATTTTTTAAGATGCAATGTAGCACCAATCTTTAAAGGTGCTATATAGCACCTTTGTCAAATGGTGCTATATAGCACCGATTGTTAAAGGTGCTATATAACACCAATTTTTAAAGGTGCTATATAGCACCTTTGTCAAATGGTGCTATATAGTACCAATTGTTAATGGTGCTATATAGCACCAATCTTTAAATGTGTTATATAGTACCTTTGCCAAAGGGTATAGCACCTTTAATGATAGGGGCTAAATAGCACCCTTTGCAGGGTGCCATTTAACACCTTTAATGACAGGGGCTAAATAGCACCCTTTGGCAAAGGGTGCTATATAGCACCTTTAAGACAAATGGTGCTACATGGAACCAAAAGTCGCTATATATAGCACCAGAGGTGCCAAATAGCACTATATTGTTTACACGTTAGTCATGCCAGATACCATAGATTACTTAATATGCTTCTAAATCACACTTCTACTCAAAACATTCTAAATAGGGCTTAAAAGATTCAAATCCTGTACTAAAGCACATTGAGAAACCCAATACATAACTTTTTCAAAACTCAAATGAGAACTCGTTGAGAATCACTGCTAGAGCCGTACAAATCTTCTCTTATATGGGGGTCCCTGCATGGTATATTTTCAAATGGGGGTCCACGGGCTGATTAGTGTCGATTTGGGGGTTCTCGACATGAAACGGTTTGGGAACCAGTGCACTACAGCAACACATGTACTCCTCCACTCCCTATACGGCTCTCTGATCTCTCCACCAGATGACTCACTCACTCTCTCTCTCTCTCTCTCTCTCTCTCTCTCTCTCTCTCTCTCTCTCTCTCTCTCTCCGTTCTTATCTTGGCTGAGTTAAAGCGCAGGACAGTATCGCTGGCGACCATCCATGTTCAGCCACTCACATAAAGAAAAACCACTCCGATTCTTCTTCAGTTGTGAAACGCATTCTCTCACGCACGCATGCACGCACGCACAATCTTACAAAAGCAGGGACAGATGTACCCACACTTGCAAACAAAGACACACACATGCACGCGCACGTACACAAACACACACACACACACACACACACGCACGCAAGGCCCGCAAACACATCCACAGGGAAATGTGCTCAAACACGTAATGCAAATGTGCATGCACAAACAAATTGTGGACAACACTCACAACCTCTCTCTCTCACACACACACACACACACACACACACACACACACACTACACAGTGACACTACACACACACTACACACTCACACTAACACAATAAACATACGCATGCATGTGGCGCGTAATGTCACACACTGCCAAACATCTGCTGGCACATCTATAATTTGAGCCCAGGATGCTGGGCTGCCACCAAAGACTCCCATGCAGGCTGCCAGCTGGGCCAGCAGCGCTGCCAGACGCACAGACTGCACTGCGGAGGCTCAGCAGTCCTATATATATATATATATTAGTGGTGTCAAAAAATATCGATATGGATCGATAATCGATTTAAACTTTAACGATGCGACTACATCGATGCACGTATGTCTGGATCGGTCCATATAGCGTCTGTATCGGATGTTGGTTCGATCCTAAAGTTATATATCGATTAAACCGCAGTAACTGCGGGAAAAACACAGATGTACAAGCCCACAACACTGTGCATTGCGACGGGGAGACAACTTGTAGATCTCTGATACTTCCTGTGCAGGAAAGCGGCGCGTGCTTATGACGCTAGCAGCACGCAACTACGCGACAGAACAGTGAGAACACACACAGAAGCGAACAGCGAGAAAACAGCAGCAGCACACAAGAGTATCATTATGGAGGCAGGAGAGACTATTTATAGCGGTGGGTCCCATCTTAAATCCTTTGTTTGGAAACATTTCGGATTTTATAAGAGGGGGGGGAAATTATTAGACAAAACGAAGGCAATTTGTAAGCTTTGTCGAACAACCGTTCCATACAAAAGCGCCACAACAAATCTGAAGATGCATCTGCAGAGGATTACATATCCTACCAGTACCAATTCTCAGTACACAACTGTTGTATATCACAACATTACCTGTTGTGATATACAACAGTTGTGTACTGAGAATTGGTACTGGTAGGATAGCAATGTACTTCACTCATTCTTGAGATGAGGGACAAAAGTGGAAAAAACATGTCCCACACATAAGAGCCTTATTTATGTTAAAAAATAAATTAATTCATAAAAATAAAAGCACTTGCAAAGTTAAGTGTAATACAGTTGTGTATTATTATGCCCTTAATTTCATTATAATTGTTTTCATATGCCATCTGAATTAGTTAAAAGCAGGCCCTGTACCCAAAAAGGCCTGTATTTAGCCTGTCCCCAGCAAGTGGCCACAATTTCAAACTGCCAAAAAAGTGTCTAATACTGTCACAATCACATAAATATACATACTAAATTAAAGTAGATTGTCAACAACATAGCAAACAATATACACAGTTCATTTTAATTTATATTTTCTATTAAATATCTCATCAAATGTGTGTCCCACGTCTCCGTCAACTCCGTCTTTATTAATTAAATTAATCAGAAAATATTGTCGACAGATTTAACCTGAATACTCCTTTTCCAAGTCCCGTTTATATTTGTTGCAACAGTGGAGCACCTGGTCTGACAAGCATTCAATTGTTTGATATTTTAAACAAACAATGTTGATATCAATGTGGTCACAGCTTTTACATGTCAACTCCGTCTGCACATTATTATGATCTTTGTTAAGAATTCCAAAATAATGTTTATTATTTTAGTTTAGGGGTTAGGTTTAGCTAACAAATTAAGCAAAAACAAAATGGCTACATTGTACTACAGAGGGTTAAGATGAAAACAAATGCAATTTTGTCAACTCCGTCAGACGTCAACTCCGTCAGGTTTTGTGTCTGACGGAGTTGACATGTATCTGACGGAGTTGACAAAAGTGTTCCTAAAACAATAAAATGATTGTTTTTGAATAATGGGCAGTATTCTAATTTGGCACACAGTTAGAGCATGACTTAAGGAACATTTTTGGCAATAGGGCCATCACAGATTTGTCTCGTGGTGACCATGGCAGCCATTTTACAAAAGAGCCGCCACCTGATGTTATTTTACAATAACTCAAGTTCTACACCACCTAGGATCTTGATTCTGGTGATTAAGACTACATTTTCAAGGATGAGGGATACAGTGATACTATTTAGATTTGTCCTGTGACCATAGCAGCCATTGTTTTTTTCAAAATGGCCGCACTTGCTGTTATTTTACAATAACTCAAGTTCTACACCACCTAGGATCTTGATTCTGGTGACTAATCATACATTTTCAAGGATGTGGGGTACATTGGTACTATTTAGATTTGTCCTGTGACCATAGCAGCCATTGTTTTTTTCAAAATGGCCACCACCTGCTGTTATTTTACAATAACTCAAGTTTTAGACCACCTAGGATCTTGATTTTGGCGACTAATCATACATTTTAAAAGATGAGGAATACAGTGGTACTATTTAGATTTTTCCTGTGACCATGGCAGCCATTGTTTTTCAAAATGACCACCAACCTGCTGTTATTTTACCAATAACTCAAGTTTTAGACCACCAAGGATCTTGATTCTGGCGACTAATCATTACATTTTCAAGGATGAACTTTCTCTGGGAGAGGTAAGGGCTTATTTCAGGTGCAGGTTGAGTTGCTACTGACAGGACATTAAATGGAGGTGGGCTTTCTGGCCTTTGACTTGCCTTTTGAGATGCACAGTTTGACTTCACTGGACACTGCAGGGAACTGTGGGTGAGAAACTTTGGTTTCTTGACACCCCGATTAGGTTCAGGGTTTTTTTTGGTGGATACTTGCCTTTCATGACATCTTTGCTGCAGCAGTTGATCTCCTTACTGCCAGTGGTGGCACACTCTGGGTCTCTGGGGCGTTGTATCTTGGTGGCCTCCTGCCAGTGTTTCTCCATCCTTCTCATGAGCTCTGTGTTCTGGGGCTCTGTTATAGTCAACTTACATTATTGTCTTGGCTGGAGATTGCTTTCCTGCAGGGTCCAGCCCAGTCTTGTGCAGATGGCTGCTGGCCCACATGGAGGCCCCAACCTCACTTGTTCGGTTGGTGTGATTAGGTGGGGTGGTCTTCCCCAATCAGGATGAGGGGTTTGACCCTTTCAAACGGCAGTCTGGCCAAGTGTCTGTATTTAGTTGTGAGTTTAGATACAGGATACGATTGCTCACCCAGCCCCAGGTGACATGAGGTGAAGGCTCCTTTGATTTGGTAACATTGCTTTGGTTGACATGCTGGGGACACAGAGAAAGACACTGATGCCTTC
Organism: Protomyctophum bolini; assembly: GCF_963924005.1. NCBI lineage: Eukaryota > Metazoa > Chordata > Actinopteri > Myctophiformes > Myctophidae > Protomyctophum > Protomyctophum bolini. The sequence continues at coordinate 2,518,192 of NC_137867.1, forward strand.
AGTGTCTGCACATCCTGCCTGATAGTCCTGAAGCCAGATCTTCAGTCTTTCGCTCACTGTTCACTGCTCACTGTTCACCTCACCGAATTAAGCCTAAGGAGTTTGACCCCTAGTTTGGCCATAGACCCCCTAGTTTGGCCATAACCACTTGCCCAAATGTGCCGAAATGTGCTGACCTCATCACATCTGTGATGATGGCTATGGCGGTTTTTAGCCAACGTAGTGTTTTTTGTGCAAAACTAATGCTTGGAATGGATCCAGAATCATGAAAAGCCCATAGTTTGACATACCACATGCTACTTAAAGCATAATGACATTTAGAACATTTAGCCTTATATTGGTTGTTGATGGTACCCAACTTTCAGCAGCTGTCAAACATGCCCCTAGGGTGGTTCAATAGAAACCAATGTGGGATATGTTAGTAGACACCATTACAAACATTGGTGAAGAAAATTCTTGGTAAGAAATGTATTCACAGATTTGATATTATTCTGATAATATTCCCTGACTAAATTGGTAAAATAATAGCAGGTCCCACCATTTTTGAAAATGTCTACCATCCATGGTCACAGGATAAATCTAAATAGTACAACTGTATTCCTCATCCTTGAAAATGTATGATTAGTCACCAGAATCAAGATCCTAGGTGGTGTAGAACTTGAGTTATTGTAAAATAACAGCAGGTGGCATCCATTTTTTGGCAGCCATTTTGAAAAATGGCTGCCATGGTCACAGGGCAAATCTAAATAGTACCACTGTATTCCTCATCCTTGAAAATGTGGGATTAGTCACCAGAATCAAGATCCTAGGTGGTCTAGAACCTAAATCAGTTAAACTTGTCAACTCCGTCAGATGTTCGTCAACTCCGTCAGATGTTCGTCCCGTGATGTTTTTGTTAATTTCCAAAGAAATAGAAAATTCGATGTCAAATCTTTTGTGCTTATGTATTGAAACACCAACTGAAATGATACGTAATGATGATCTCTTTTTTTTTTACATGGTTTTCATGTTATAATATTGAAAATAAAGGTTGAAATGACGGATTTGAGAAATTGGATATTTCATAATAGTGTGATATTGGAAAAAACAATATTAAAAGATTTGTATTACTTAACTTGATTACTGAAAGCCATTATAAGATAACTGAGGACTTTATATTATTGTTGAAATTATCAAATTAAATTAAAAGGGATTTTAGTGTGTCTGACGGAGTTGACATGAATCAGGTATTAAGTGCATAAATGTCCCATTTTAGAAAGAAATGTTATGTGAAAAACCTGTTCCTTCTCAAGATTGGTAGTTGAGACTGGTGTCTACAAATACATCTATTTGATTTGAATGTATCTTAAAAAAAAAAAAAATCCAGTTTAAAAAAAGTTTTGTCCCTTATCTCAAGAATGGGTGCATGCACTGTCTGAACTGTAACATACTTTAGAGCTGTGTTAGAGCACGCTGAAGGCCGTGCTGCAGGCAGTGAATTGTGATGTCTAGGCTGTGACGTCATTAGGACATGAAGTATCAAAGCTATATATGTTGCTGTATGGGTAATAAACCTTGTGAACGATTTAATGTGACCATGTCTCCGTGTCATGTTAATCTCTTCTCCCGGGCCGGCCTGTCTGTCTGTCCGCCGCCGAACCATGGAAATGCCAACTGGGTCGTCACACACCAGAACCAGACGAGGGTCCAATACGTAGAACGGTGTTTCATAACAAATGGTGTCAGTTTAGTGGGACCAGATGCAGGAGATGAGTCACTTCATATTTTACTCTTCATCTAGAGAAAAAGTGCCTCTCCTCTTGCCTGGTAACATGTAGGTTATGATGCAGGGTTTACCTTAGTTAAACCTTGTCTTTTTTTGTTGTTCCCACATGTAGTACATGCTTCCAAATTTCACTGATATAGACCCGGTTAGTTTGTTTTTTTAAGTGACAGTTTTTGTTTTTTTAGTGACTTGACAGAGTTAAGAGATAAGACTGTTTGTGTTCAAGCAGCAATATGGTTAGAGTCCATATATAAGCCTAATGAGGTTCATTAGCAGAACAGATTACTTCTGTTTAAAAGACTGCGTAGTGTATACACGCAGCAATATGGTTAGAGTCCATATTTAGCCTGGCGCTTGGTGTGCCAGCGGGTACAGATTTATTCTGATAATAACACTGCTCCTTGTAGTAGGTTAGTGGCCTTAGTGATGTATCCCAGCTGAGGTTTCAAAGCCGGGCGAGTAATTTCGCTCCGCACAACAGCTGTGAGTTATGCTGCAGTCTGTTGTTTTCATTAATCTGTTAGATGTTGTCTAACGGGGTACGTCTGTGATAAAGCACAGATCGCGTACTAAGCCTGTGGTGTGTTTTCCCACAGCAAACTTTAGTTACACTCTGGTCATAGTCAAAAGTCACTGCTAGATTTAGCTACCAATTCAAGGTAGCAGAGATAAGGGCTGGTGTGTGAACAGACATCGTTTGAGCATTCCATGTGGTTGTCTATTCTTATGTCTTGTGTTTTGTGTCTTGTCGCAAATGGACAGTCAAAGTTTAACTACCCCCTGAAAATGGGGTGGACATGTGCATGTAACGTGACGTTGTGTTTCCCAGTCACGCTTTAAGAATACACAGTAGTTGCCACATTCATCCATTATATGCCAGGAAGATATTGAAGTGTGCATATAAGAGTGGTATAACGTGTTATCTCTGAAGTGTTTCATATAACACTGGCATGCTGATGAGCTACACCCTGTGAATTGAGTTGAATGTTTGTCATTACAAAGTTGGAACAACCCCTAACCTAAGGGGGCTGATGGATTGAATAAGTGAAATATTAATCAGTATTCAGTGAGACAACGGCGAGTTTCTGTTTAATTTCACCAAATGAGGGTGCAAAATAGCCGATCTACAAGTGCTATAAATAGCCAAAACCTGAGTGTTAAGAAAGATCTCCAGCCTATTAGTTAGAAGGCAGCAGAAGCTGCTATATATATATGGTGTTTATATAAATCAACTACAAATGGATCTGGAGAATTAAGTGGCTAAATGTACCGTGTAAGGCAGGAATGTAGTAATCTAATGTTTTATTAGAGTAAAAGAGTCTATTTAGTCTGCCCTGTGAGAGAAGTCTTATATGGTGTTTGGCTGGTACCTTTTCTGACCACTAGTGGCGCTAGTGAGGAATTAATGCATAAATTATGCAAATTAGTAATTAAAAATAGATATATATATATAGATATAATTAACATAATCATAAATCATAAATATCCATAAATATAAATATCCATAAATATAATTAGCATATAATAGTTTATTATGAAATAATAATAAAAGCTAATAATAGGTTATTTATAAATGCATGATGTGTGTTTTAAAAAGCTGATCTCATCTCTCTCTCTCCCTGCGTCTCCATGTGACATGTCCCCAGCATGCAGAGAAGCTGACTTCATGGTGTGACAAACAAACAATACAACATGTAAATTTGTCACTGGGGTTAAGGTGGGGGGATGGGCTCCACTCTTTTTTGAATGCCAGGGGCCAGGTGCAACATGCAAATTAGATGACTCACTGGGGGGTGAGGTGGGGGGATGGGCTCCACTCTTCTTGAAGTGCCGGGGGGGGGTCACTGTCTTGAAATCGTTTGAAGTTTGGTGGGGGATGGTATCTAAACAGGTGCAAGTTAGATTAACACCGGGGGATGGGCTCTAACCAGGTGCAACATGCAAATTAGATGACTCACTGGGGGTGAGGTGGGGGGATGGGGTCCCACTCTTTGTGGAATGCCAGGTGCCAGTAGTAAAATGCTAATTAGATAAACACAGAGGTGGGGGTCCTTATCTTTGAAGTGAATTGTATGCATAAATTATTCAATTAATAATAATTAGTAATAACATTCCATGGATTCCTTAAATTCCTTACATACATTGACAGTGGGTGTGTGTGGGGGCCATGGGTGGGGGGATCCCTTATCATTGAAAGTGACAGGTGACATGTGACAAGTGACATGTGACAGCTGACAGCAGGTGACAGCTGACAGGGAAACACACGGGTTTTGTTATGGTTTACCCAGCATTACATTTTCCATGTCCCCTAGTGGGGCAATCTCTATATAAATATTTACACTGCAATACCATTTATGCCCTGATGTGATTTCAGTCACCTATGGCAATGTTATTCAATCAATGGTCTGGGGGAACCAAATAGTCCCCTTATAGATCTTTAACTCTATACTTTTCAATATTTTGTGATTTACAAATTAATACAAGCTAGTAGGATACATGTTTAATGTTTTTGGGTTATTGTATGTCTTGTATTATTTTTGGTGTTTTGTGTTGTGTCTTTGAATTTTTTATGTTTCATGTTGTCCTAATGTGCATGGTTTATTGTATGTCTTGTATTATTTTTTGTGTTTTGTGTTGTGTCTTTGAATTTTGTATGCTTCATGTGGTACTAATGTGTTTGGGTTATTGTCTGTCTTGTATTATTTTTGGTGTTTTGTGTTGTGTCTTTGAATTTTGTATGTTTCATGTGGTACTATTGTGTTTGGATTATTGTATAACTTGTATTATTTTTGGTGTTTTGTGTTGTGTTTTTGAATTTTGTATGCTTCATGTGGTACTAATGTGTTTGGGTTATTGTATGTCTTGTAATATTTTTGGTGTTTTGTGTTGTGTTTTTTAATTTTTTATGTTTCATGTTGTCCTAATGTGTCTGGTTTATTGTCTGTCTTGTATTATTTTTGGTGTTTTGTGTTGTGTCTTTGAATTTTGTATGTTTCATGTGGTACTATTGTGTTTGGATTATTGTATAACTTGTATTATTTTTGGTGTTTTGTGTTGTGTCTTTGAATTTTGTATGCTTCATATGGTACTAATGTGTTTGGGTTATTGTCTGTCTTGTATTATTTTTGGTGTTTTGTGTTGTGTCTTTGAATTTTGTATGCTTCATGTGGTACTAATGTGTTTGGGTTATTGTCTGTCTTGTATTATTTTTGGTGTTTTGTGTTGTGTCTTTGAATTTTTTATGTTTCATGTTGTCCTAATGTGGTTGGGTATTGTATATCTTGTATTTTTTTTGGTTTTTTGTGTTGTGTCTTTGAATTTTTTATGTTTCATGTTGTCCTAATGTGGTTGGGTATTGTATATCTTGTATTATTTTTGGTGTTTTGTGTTGTGTCTTTGAATTTTGTATGTTTCATGTTGTCCTAATGTGTTTGGGTTATTGTATGTCTTGTATTATTTTTGGTGTTTTGTGTTGTGTCTTTGAATTTTGTATGTTTCATGTTGTCCTAAGGTGTTTGGATTATTGTATGTCTTGTATTATTTTTGGTGTGTTGTGTTGTGTCTTTGAATTTTGTATGTTTCATGTTGTCCTAAGGTGTTTGGGTTATTGTATGTCTTGTATAATTTTTTGTGTTTTGTGTTGTGTCTTTGAATTTTGTATGTTTCATGTTGTCCTAATGTGGTTGGATTATTGTATGTCTTGTATTATTTTTGGTGTTTTGTGTTGTGTCTTTGAATTTTGTATGTTTCATGTGGTACTAATGTGTTTGGGTTATTGTATGTCTTGTATTATTTTTGGTGTTTTGTGTTGTGTCTTTGAATTTTGTATGTTTCATGTTGTCCTAATGGGTATGGGTTATTGTATATCTTGTATTATTTGTGGTGTTTTGTGTTGTGTCTTTGAATTTTGTATGTTTCATGTTGTCCTAATGGGTATGGGTTATTGTATATCTTGTATTATTTGTGGTGTTTTGTGTTGTGTCTTTGAATTGTGTATGCTTCATGTGGTACTAATGTGTTTGGGTTATTGTATGTCTTGTATTATTTTTGGTGTTTTGTGTTGTGTCTTTGAATTTTGTATGTTTCATGTTGTCCTAATGGGTATGGGTTATTGTATATCTTGTATTATTTGTGGTGTTTTGTGTTGTGTCTTTGAATTTTGTACGTTTCATGTTGTCCTAATGTGTATGGTTTATTGTCTGTCTTGTATTATTTTTGGTGTTTTGTGTTGTGTCTTTGAATTTTGTATGCTTCATGTGGTACTAATGTGTTTGGGTTATTGTCTGTCTTGTATTAATTTTGGTGTTTTGTGTTGTGTCTTTGATTTTTTTATGTTTCATGTTGTCCTAATGTGTATGGGTATTGTATATCTTGTATTATTTTTGGTGTTTTGTGTTGTGTCTTTGAATTTTGTATGCTTCATGTTGTCCTAATGTGTTTGGGTTATTGTCTGTCTTGTATTATTTTTGGTGGTTTGTGTTGTGTCTTTGATTTTTTTATGTTTCATGTTGTCCTAATGTGTTTGGGTTATTGTATGTCTTGTATTACTTTTTGTGTTTTGTGTTGTGTCTTTGAATTTTGTATGCTTCATGTTGTCCTAATGTGTTTTGATTATTGTATGTCTTGTATTATTTTTGGTGTTTTGTGTTGTGTTTTTTAATTTTGTATGCTTCATATGGTCCTAATGTGTTTGGGTTATTGTATGTCTTGTATTATTTTTGGTGTTTTGTGTTGTGTCTTTGAATTTTGTATGTTTCATGTTGTCCTAATGTGTTTTGGATTATTGTATAACTTGTATTATTTTTGGTGTTTTGTGTTGTGTCTTTGAATTTTGTATGCTTCATGTGGTACTAATGTGTTTGGGTTGTCTGTCTTGTATTATTTTTGGTGTTTTGTGTTGTGTCTTTGAATTTTGTATGTTTCATGTTGTCCTAATGTGTTTTGGATTATTGTATAACTTGTATTATTTTTGGTGTTTTGTGTTGTGTCTTTGAATTTTGTATGCTTCATGTGGTACTAATGTGTTTGGGTTATTGTATGTCTTGTATTATTTTTGGTGTTTTGTGTTGTGTCTTTGAATTTTGTATGCTTCATGTGGTACTAATGTGTCTGGTTTATTGTATGTCTTGTATTATTTTTGGTGTTTTGTGTTGTGTCTTTGAATTTTGTATGTTTCATGTGGTACTATTGTTTTTGGATTATTGTATAACTTGTATTATTTTTGGTGTTTTGTGTTGTGTCTTTGAATTTTGTATGCTTCATGTGGTACTAATGTGTTTGGGTTATTGTATGTCTTGTATTATTTTTGGTGTTTTGTGTTGTGTTTTTTAATTTTGTATGTTTCATGTTGTCCTAATGTGTCTGGTTTATTGTATGTCTTGTATTATTTTTGGTGTTTTGTGCTGTGTCTTTGAATTTTGTATGTTTCATGTGGTACTAATGTGTCTGGTTTATTGTATGTATTGTATTATTTTTGGTGTTTTGTGTTGTGTCTTTGAATTTTGTATGCCTCATGTGGTACTAATGTGTTTGGGTTATTGTATGTCTTGTATTATTTTTGGTGTTTTGTGTTGTGTCTTTGAATTTTGTATGTTTCATGTTGTCCTAATGTGTATGGTTTATTGTATATCTTGTATTATTTTTGGTGTTTTGTGTTGTGTCTTTGAATTTTGTATGCTTCATGTGGTATTAATGTGTTTGGATTATTGTATGTCTTGTATTATTTTTGGTGTTTTGTGGTGTGTCTTTGAATTTTGTATGCTTCATGTGGTACTAATGTGTTTGGATTATTGTATGTCTTGTATTATTTTTGGTGTTTTGTGTTGTGTCTGTGAATTTTGTATGCTTCATGTTGTCCTAATGTGTCTGGTTTATTGTATATCTTGTATTATTTTTTTCAATTCAAAAATATTATATATATATATATATTATTCAAAATATTATATTATTACAAACAGGCGGCCTGTTGTATTAATATAATATTTTGAATAATATATATATATATAATATTTTTGAATTGAAAAAAATAATACAAGATATACAATAAACCAGACACATTAGGACAACATGAAGCATACACAATTCACAGACACAACACAAAACACCAAAAATAATACAAGACATACAATAATCCAAACACATTAGTACCACATGAAGCATACAAAATTCAAAGACACACCACAAAACACCAAAAATAATACAAGACATACAATAATCCAAACACATTAGTACCACATGAAGCATACAAAATTCAAAGACACAACACAAAACACCAAAAATAATACAAGATATACAATAAACCATACACATTAGGACAACATGAAACATACAAAATTCAAAGACACAGCACAAAACACCAAAAATAATACAAGACATACAATAAACCAGACACATTAGGACAACATGAAACATACAAAATTAAAAAACACAACACAAAACACCAAAAATAATACAAGACATACAATAAACCAGACACATTAGGACAACATGAAACATAAAAAAATTCAAAGACACAACACAAAACACCAAAAATAATACAAGACATACAATAACCCAAACACATTAGTACCACATGAAGCATACAAAATTCAAAGACACAACACAAAACACCAAAAATAATACAAGTTATACAATAATCCAAACACAATAGTACCACATGAAACATACAAAATTCAAAGACACAACACACAACACCAAAAATAATACAAGACAGACAATAACCAAACACATTAGTACCATATGAAGCATACAAAATTCAAAGACACAACACAAAACACCAAAAATAATACAAGACAGACAATAATCCAAAACACATTAGGACAACATGAAACATACAAAATTCAAAGACACAACACAAAACACAAAAAATAATACAAGACATACAATAAACCAGACACATTAGGACAACATGAAACATAAAAAAATTCAAAGACACAACACAAAACACCAAAAATAATACAAGACATACAATAACCCAAACACATTAGTACCACATGAAGCATACAAAATTCAAAGACACAACACAAAACACCAAAAATAATACAAGTTATACAATAATCCAAACACAATAGTACCACATGAAACATACAAAATTCAAAGACACAACACACAACACCAAAAATAATACAAGACAGACAATAACCAAACACATTAGTACCATATGAAGCATACAAAATTCAAAGACACAACACAAAACACCAAAAATAATACAAGATATACAATAAACCATACACATTAGGACAACATGAAACATACAAAATTCAAAGACACAGCACAAAACACCAAAAATAATACAAGACATACAATAAACCAGACACATTAGGACAACATGAAACATACAAAATTAAAAAACACAACACAAAACACCAAAAATAATACAAGACATACAATAAACCAGACACATTAGGACAACATGAAACATAAAAAAATTCAAAGACACAACACAAAACACCAAAAATAATACAAGACATACAATAACCCAAACACATTAGTACCACATGAAGCATACAAAATTCAAAGACACAACACAAAACACCAAAAATAATACAAGTTATACAATAATCCAAACACAATAGTACCACATGAAACATACAAAATTCAAAGACACAACACACAACACCAAAAATAATACAAGACAGACAATAACCAAACACATTAGTACCATATGAAGCATACAAAATTCAAAGACACAACACAAAACACCAAAAATAATACAAGACAGACAATAATCCAAAACACATTAGGACAACATGAAACATACAAAATTCAAAGACACAACACAAAACACAAAAAATAATACAAGACATACAATAACCCAAACACATTAGGACAACATGAAACATACAAAATTCAAAGACACAACACAACACACCAAAAATAATACAAGACATACAATAATCAAAACACATTAGTACCACATGAAGCATACAAAATTCAAAGACACAACACAAACCACCAAAAATAATACAAGACATACAATAACCCAAACACATTAGGACAACATGAAACATACAAAATTCAAAGACACAACACAAAACACCAAAAATAATACAAGACATACAATAATCCAAACACATTAGTACCACATGAAGCATACAAAATTCAAAGACACACCACAAAACACCAAAAATAATACAAGACATACAATAATCCAAACACATTAGTACCACATGAAGCATACAAAATTCAAAGACACAACACAAAACACCAAAAATAATACAAGATATACAATAAACCATACACATTAGGACAACATGAAACATACAAAATTCAAAGACACAGCACAAAACACCAAAAATAATACAAGACATACAATAAACCAGACACATTAGGACAACATGAAACATACAAAATTAAAAAACACAACACAAAACACCAAAAATAATACAAGACATACAATAAACCAGACACATTAGGACAACATGAAACATAAAAAAATTCAAAGACACAACACAAAACACCAAAAATAATACAAGACATACAATAACCCAAACACATTAGTACCACATGAAGCATACAAAATTCAAAGACACAACACAAAACACCAAAAATAATACAAGTTATACAATAATCCAAACACAATAATACCACATGAAACATACAAAATTCAAAGACACAACACACAACACCAAAAATAATACAAGACAGACAATAACCAAACACATTAGTACCATATGAAGCATACAAAATTCAAAGACACAACACAAAACACCAAAAATAATACAAGACGGACAATAATCCAAAACACATTAGGACAACATGAAACATACAAAATTCAAAGACACAACACAAAACACAAAAAATAATACAAGACATACAATAACCCAAACACATTAGGACAACATGAAACATACAAAATTCAAAGACACAACACAACACACCAAAAATAATACAAGACATACAATAATCAAAACACATTAGTACCACATGAAGCATACAAAATTCAAAGACACAACACAAACCACCAAAAATAATACAAGACATACAATAACCCAAACACATTAGGACAACATGAAACATACAAAATTCAAAGACACAACACAAAACACCAAAAATAATACAAGATATACAATACCCAAACACATTAGGACAACATGAAACATAAAAAAATCAAAGACACAACACAAAACACCAAAAATAATACAAGACAGACAATAACCCAAACACATTAGTACCACATGAAGCATACAAAATTCAAAGACACAACACAAAACACCAAAAATAATACAAGACAGACAATAAACCATACACATTAGGACACCATGAAACATACAAAATTCAAAGACACAACACAAAACACCAAAAATAATACAAGACATACAATACCCAAACACCTTAGGACAACATGAAACATACAAAATTCAAAGACACAACACAAAACACCAAAAATAATACAAGACATACAATAACCCAAACACATTAGGACAACATGAAACATACAAAATTCAAAGACACAACACAAAACACCAAAAATAATACAAGATATACAATACCCAGACACATTAGTACCACATGAAGCATACAAAATTCAAAGACACAACACAAAACACCAAAAATAATACAAGACATACAATAATCCAGACACATTAGTACCACATGAAGCATACAAAATTCAAAGACACAACACAAAAACACCAAAAATAATACAAGACAGACAATAATCCAAACACATTAGGACAACATGAAACATACAAAATTCAAAGACACAACACAAAACACAAAAAATTATACAAGACATACAATAACCCAAACACTTTAGGACAACATGAAACATACAAAATTCAAAGACACAACACAACACACCAAAAATAATACAAGACATACAATAATCCAAACACCTTAGGACAACATGAAACATACAAAATTCAAAGACACAACACAAAACACCAAAAATAATACAAGACATACAATAAAACACATTAGGACAACATGAAACATACAAAATTCAAAGACACAACACAAAACACCAAAAATAATACAAGACAGACAATAACCCAAACACATTAGTACCACATGAAGCATACAAAATTCAAAGACACAACACAAAACACCAAAAATAATACAAGTTATACAATAATCCAAACACAATAGTACCACATGAAACATACAAAATTCAAAGACACAACACAAAACACCAAAAAGAATACAATACATACAATAAACCAGACACATTAGGACAACATGAAACATACAAAATTAAAAAACACAACACAAAACACCAAAAATAATACAAGACATACAATAACCCAAACACATTAGTACCACATGAAGCATACAAAATTCAAAGACACAACACAAAACACCAAAAATAATACAAGTGATACAATAATCCAAACACAATAGTACCACATGAAACATACAAAATTCAAAGACACAACACAAAACACCAAAAATAATACAAGACAGACAATAACCCAAACACATTAGTACCACATGAAGCATACAAAATTCAAAGACACAACACAAAACACCAAAAATAATACAAGTTATACAATAATCCAAACACAATAGTACCACATGAAACATACAAAATTCAAAGACACAACACAAAACACCAAAAATAATACAAGACAGACAATAACCCAAACACATTAGTACCACATGAAGCATACAAAATTCAAAGACACAACACAAAACACAAAAAATAATACAAGACATACAATAAACCATACACATTAGGAGAACATGAAACATATAAAATTCAAAGACACAACACAAAACACAAAAAATAATACAAGACATACAATAAACCATACACATTAGGAGAACATGAAACATATAAATTCAAAGACACAACACAAAACACCAAAAATAATACAAGACATACAATAACCCAAAAACATTAAACATGTATCCTACTAGCTTGTATTAATTTGTAAATCACAAAATATTGAAAAGTATAGAGTTAAAGATCTATAAGGGGACTATTTGGTTCCCCCAGACCATTGATTGAATAACATTGCCATAGGTGACTGAAATCACATCAGGGCATAAATGGTATTGCAGTGTAAATATTTATATAGAGATTGCCCCACTAGGGGACATGGAAAATGTAATGCTGGGTAAACCATAACAAAACCCGTGTGTTTCCCTGTCAGCTGTCACCTGCTGTCAGCTGTCACATGTCACTTGTCACATGTCACCTGTCACTTTCAATGATAAGGGATCCCCCCACCCATGGCCCCCACACACACCTACTGTCAATGTATGTAAGGAATTTAAGGAATCCATGGAATGTTATTACTAATTATTATTAATTGAATAATTTATGCATACAATTCACTTCAAAGATAAGGACCCCCACCTCTGTGTTTATCTAATTAGCATTTTACTACTGGCACCTGGCATTCCACAAAGAGTGGGACCCCATCCCCCCACCTCACCCCCAGTGAGTCATCTAATTTGCATGTTGCACCTGGTTAGAGCCCATCCCCCGGTGTTAATCTAACTTGCACCTGTTTAGATACCATCCCCCACCAAACTTCAAACGACTTCAAGACAGTGACCCCCCCCGGCACTTCAAGAAGAGTGGAGCCCATCCCCCCACCTCACCCCCCAGTGAGTCATCTAATTTGCATGTTGCACCTGGCCCCTGGCATTCAAAAAAGAGTGGAGCCCATCCCCCCACCTTAACCCCAGTGACAAATTTACATGTTGTATTGTTTGTTTGTCACACCATGAAGTCAGCATCTCTGCATGCTGGGGACATGTCACATGGAGACGCAGGGAGAGAGAGAGATGAGATCAGCTTTTTAAAACACACATCATGCATTTATAAATAACCTATTATTAGCTTTTATTATTATTTCATAATAAACTATTATATGCTAATTATATTTATGGATATTTATATTTATGGATATTTATATTTATGGATATTTATGATTTATGATTATGTTAATTATATATATTTATATATATCTATTTTTAATTACTAATTTGCATAATTTATGCATTAATTGCTCACTAGCGCCACTAGTGGTCAGAAAAGGTACCAGCCAAACACCATATAAGACTACTTGTGAGCTGTAAGAGTCAATACACCAAAAACGTACTCGATTAACCATAAAGATAAATAATAATAAAAGGAAGACCTTAAAGTAAGGACCAGAAGTGATATTAAGTTCTGAGAAAACTGTAAGCGTTTTTGGTCAGTAGAGTCCGTTAGAGACAAGTGTCATCTTTTCTGTTCAACATCGTGCCATGGACGGGAGAGCGCTGAGGCTGGCGTATCCATAGCAACTTGGTGATTCCTTTCACCAGCACACAGGCCTTATCAGAAGAGGAGAAGCTATCTCTTTTCTCACTGGGCCAAGGGAGGAAAGCCGAAAGGGCAGTGTTTATAAACCTCCCCCGACAGCAGTCAGCTAGTGAGAATCACTCCCTCACGGGCCCAAGGTCAATATGTAGCTCTCAGTATGAGAGCTAATAGTCACTGAAAAAGCAAATATAGGCCTGGTATGATTAGGCACATGTATTGTGACAGGAAGCCAAGTGAGGAGAAGCGTATAGATAAATAATATAATAATAAAAAGATATCCTTAAAATAAGGATTAGAAGTGCTATAAAGTTTTTTTTTTGGAGAAAAAGTTTGCAACTCAGTATGAACGCTGTAGCATACAAGCGGAGATGTAGAACTCATATTTTCTGTTCCGCACCTCGGGCGCTGAAGATGGCGTAGCCATGGTAACTTGTCGAGACCTTATCAGCAGAGACAAGCACACTCTGACCCACAGTGAGAAGAGAAATTCTCAATGGGCCAAGAGAAAAGCCGGGAGAGCTTTGATGCAGCCAACTGTTTATAACTTCCCCACACAGCAAAAGAGTCCCTTCACGGAGTGTGTTATCTCTTATCTCATTAAGCCAAGGTCATTGACATGTGTGCTCAAACCATAATAAGCCATTTAGTATGGCAAGGTAGTAACAAGCGAGGCTAAGTGTAAAAATGTGAAGACTAGGGACAATATTAAAGTGCCCGCAATAAATATATAGGCCTGAGATGATTAAGCGTATAAGGAACAACGCAGTATAAACAGCCAAGTGAGGTGAAGAGTAAGTTGATAATATCAATAACCTATATGGCATTAGGCCAAAGAACAGGAGTGATGAGACATTGACCACTGGACATTAGTTAAGTAAACAAATAAACTGATTATTTATCAGGAGTGAAATAGATCTGCAGTAAAAGTAATGAAAGTCACTGGTGTAGTTCTTGTGACTTGACAGAGTTTGGAAAAGACTGCGTTGTGTTTCACGCAGCAATATGGTATTAGTCCATATTTAGTCTGGCGTTTGGTATACCAGCAGAACAGATTCATTCTGTGTTCATTTAATCTGTTAGATGTTTCTAACGGGGTACGTCTGTGATACAGGGATATCACAGATTGCGTACTAAGCCTGTGGTGCGTTTTCTCACAGCAAACTTTGGTTACACTCTGATCACTTGTATTAAAAAGTCACTGTAGATAGAACATTTAAGTGACCCAACCAGGTTTCAGTAGAGAACTAAAAATAGCAGATCTACAAGCTCGTAATGGCCGGTAGGGCCTCATCACTAAGCGGCAAAATAGCTCAAATTGGCCAGGTTAAGTACATTTACTTCAAGTTTAAGTAGTATGTATCAAGAAATGTAAGCGCAATACAGGAAGTAAAATTAGTCATTTCTGTGTATAATGCAGTAAGTTGGTGGAGTTCCAGTCAAATTACAAACATTACACAGCCCTTTAGGTTGCACCAAATGCATGATCCCAAATTTAGAGTCCCAATATGGAGGGGGGTGTGTTGAATATGAATCAGGCAGGCCTGAAACAGATAGGGAGTTTATCAACCTAAGTAGAGACCATAATGGAAATGACTCAGTGAGGTCAGGTCATATTTTAGGTGAAGTCAGCCTGTTAAGCGGTATATTCTAGGCAATAGTCAGCCCGGTAGGTCAGTTCATATGCTAGGGGCAGTCAAAGCACTCCATGTGTGTACATTTCTCATACAACTACACACACAAACACACTAAAAGGAAGTGTAAAGTTAGTCAACATTTATGTTCAAATTACAAACAAATTACAAACTGCCACATTCAAAAAAATATATACCCAGGGTATTAAAAATATTTATTGTTCCCATTTTTTGTCACATCTAAAAGCTGAATCGTCATCAGCCCATGCAGCCAGCACCCAGCCAGCACCCACCCAGCCGAAGGGGGGGTGAACTTCAACCAGAAAGACAATACAATGACCTTTTCTTTTTGTCCTAAGAGTGGATGCCGAAAGACATTTTGTGAGAAGCGTCTGACTGCAGGGCAGGATTGATTGATCAGGAAGTCTCTGCGAGGGCGGGGGCATTGATCACATGATGGATCAGGAAGTAGTTATGTCCGCATGCCATGTCCGCTTATTATAAGCGACTTGTTTAATCGTTATTTGTATTATTATTAATATTATTATTAATTTAATATGCTGCTATGCTTCTAGCTCTGCTATTTTCAAACAGTTGATGAACATTAGATTTAAATTAGCTAATCTGTTGCAATTTGTTGAGTGGCTTCTTTTCAACATTTCTGTTGCAAAATCTGGCACCACTTACACTATTGGGTTACTTATATTACAGCCCGTTTGCTGCAGTTCTTTCCACTTTCCAGACTCTTCTCGTTCTTCCTCCGCAAGGTACGTAAACCAGCAAGACAATATTAATATTATAAGTATAACTTAATATAAATGTAAACGTTCTGCAGTGCAAACTATAGCCTTATGAACAGGAGTTAATGAGTTTGTTTTTCTTTTCTTTCTTGCCTGCTCGAGTAGCTTAGCCTCTTAGCTAAATACCGGTAGCTAACACTCGAGTAATAACACAACAAGCAATATTCCGATTCTAACTTATGAAGCTAAACTACCATTAATGCACCTAGCGTTAGGAGTTAAACGGGTTCGTTTTCCCCCTTATATTCTGTTTTTGTAACATGCACTTGCATTATTTTGTTAGCTGTTATGTTCCATCAAATTAGTTAATGACACAGGAAAACTCTTCACATAGAGCATGTCTGACATAAATATGAAATAAATTCTTAAACATGTAGCCAAAGTGTTAGGTTATTCATTAGCAGCAGCTAGCATGGCTGCATACAACATACATCCCTGCTTCTGGTGACATATTATTTTAATTTGTGAGGTCTGTTAAATGATGGATCATTTTTATTAGTTTAATACTTAAAAAAAAGATTACTGTTATTGTTACAGCATAGGCAAATTGACAGATCTATGGACTTAAAGCCTGTCTACAGATGTAGATTATCTGCTCTGCAAATTCAGTGTAATTGTTAAAATTGTCTTGTTTCTTTTTATTAACAGATGCATCATTCCATATTGACCGCCAATGAGTCTGTACAGCTCAAACAGTGTACAACCTGCTGTACACTGTACCACTGCTGTTTGTGCGTCAATTTCAAACCAGCCAGTATTGGAGTATTGCAGAATCATATAAATGCTCATATTAAAACTGCAATCGATTTTGAAGGTATGTATAAGCTTGTTTTTTATTTTTAGGATGTATGTCTGGATGTACTATAGAGAGGAGGCATTCCCATTATCTTTCAAATTGACATTGGGACTCATTCAGACTGTTGGCCTTGGCCAGGCAGGGTGTGTTATTCATGCACTCATTTCACACAGGTTCCATCTCTGCAACGCATGCAATTTGTGTGTTCAGTGAGTCAGTCTAGTGACTGCCAGTGGTCTATGAAGGATGGCTTGAAATGTAAGAACGCTTCATGAGTTGGTGCTGTGTGTGTATATTATATACTGTATATTAATTTGTCATTGTATGTCTCTCCCCTCCCTCCCCCCTCCCTCTAGATCTGCGCATCATTAGATGCTGTCTAAACTGCAGACCAGACACATCTCAGGCACACTACCATTGTCCCTGGTGTAAGAACACCCTTTTAAGGGCTGATGCAATGAAAAAACACCTGCCGAAGTGCAAACTCCATTTAGGTCAGCTGTCCAGCACTCCTCAGTCTGCCAGTCCTTCAGGTCAGCTGTCCAGCACTCCTCAGTCCGCCAGTACTTCAGGTCAGCTGTCCAGCCCTCCTCAGTCCGCCAGTACTTCAGGTCAGCTGTCCAGCCCTCCTCAGTCCGCCAGTACTTCAGGTCAGCTGTCCAGCCCTCAGTCCGCCAGTACTTCAGGTCAGCTGTCCAGCCCTCAGTCCGCCAGTACTTCAGGTCAGCTGTCCAGCCCTCCTCAGTCCGCCAGTACTTCAGGTCAGCTGTCCAGCCCTCCTCAGTCCACCAGTCCTTCCAATAGTGGCTGGCTGCAGACCAGGAAGTTGCTGTTGCTGCAAGGGGCAATAGTGTCTGGCTGCAGACCTTCGGGCCAGCTGTCCAGCCCTCCTCAGTCCGCCAGTCCTTCGGGTCAGCTGTTCAGCCCTCCTCAGTCTGCCAGCCCTGCAATGCACAGTGGTCAGTCTGCCAGCCCTGCGATGCACAGTGTTCAGGCGCCCAGCCCTTCTGTGCCCTCTACCCATTCCAGATGCCCGCACTGCTCTAAAGTCATGTACCGGAGGAATCTCCGGCCTCACATTGCACGCGCACATTCTGAAACGAAGGACATAACTGCCATAAGCCACCTTGCAGGTGTATGTGTAGATGTTAGGAATGGCATTTCAGCTGTCCAGAGAACTGGCCATGGCTTTTCTACACCTTTACATGTCCAACGGAAATGCTGGGGAGAAAACCAGAGAACACGGTGTGAATTGGATGAATGCCTGAGCTACTTGCAGTTGGCCCAACGGAGTGGTCTTCCTTATGATCAGTGTGAACACATCCGTTCACTAGATTACTGTGATCGGATAGCTACTGAGGAACCTCTGGACATGTCAATCCTGGACAAAATGGTTGCTTGTCAATTCTTTGGAGAAGGGAAAAAGGCAACATGCTTAAAAAGACAACAAGATGCACTGAGAGAAGGTGTCCCTTTCTCTGTTTTGGTTGAACTTGGTCACTCCTCATGCCACATCTGTCTGTCCATCCATGAGCCTGAAGTTACACACCATAGTAAACTGGGCAGGATCATGGTGACGTACAAAAAAGCTGACAATACATGGCATTGTCCATGTGCCAATCCACGGATGTCCTGCTCCCACCAGAACATTGCCAAATGGCACTTATTTCAAATCAATGGTGAACTGTTCATCACAACACCAAGTTCTCCAGCAAAGCAACCAGAAGAATCTGAATGTGATGCCTACCCTCCTCCAAAAGACTTGCGACGCATGACAGATTACATAATGACAAGCAAGAAGATTCCGTTCAATCTCCCAGATGAAGTCCTCAATAAACCCCCAACTGAG
The DNA here is from genome assembly GCF_963924005.1 of Protomyctophum bolini. Lineage (NCBI taxonomy): Eukaryota > Metazoa > Chordata > Actinopteri > Myctophiformes > Myctophidae > Protomyctophum > Protomyctophum bolini. Next base: position 2,537,292 of record NC_137867.1, read on the forward strand.
TATCCCACTCACTTCTATCCGGCTGAGACCAAATGCCTTCTGTGTCCAGACCAGCCACAGCTTGAAAGTCCATTGTTAATCACCAGAAACGCAAAGATTGTTACCATGAGTGGAATAATCACCAGTAAGTCATTGGATTTTGACATCTTTGTTGCTTGAAATATGAGATGAATTGTATGGTGCAAGAGTTGTCTAAATGGTGCGTTATACCTTGACAGGTGTGTCGACCTTCACCCGAAGATGTGCAGTGTGCCAGATGTTCTACAGGTACCAGGAGTGGGAGCACGGGCTACATAATTTCAATGACTACATTCTTCTCAGTCTGGAACTGTGCCTGTATCTCAGACATAATTTGCAGGTGTGTATAGAAAAACTGTTCAGTCTGTTAAGTTAGTCTTTAAACGCAAAATGAATATCCAAGTATACTTATGTGACAATGTTCTTAATTCCCACGTGGTAATCTACCATTACGCCCCACTCCCCAGAGGCATGTGTCAGTGTCTAGGTTCATAGACGCTTTGGAGACGTTAAGAAAAGTGTCATTCCCATCCAGAGACTCAATGCTTCATGCCTACTGTCACTTTGAGGCCTTGTCAGACATCGATTACACATATTCGTGTGTGTTGTGTGGCTACCATCCTGCTGTTGTCGTCATGGACCTCCACAAGAAAGGGGTTTTCACCATGGCTGGTAGGTCGTAATGTTTTGATTTGAATCCAAAGACAATGTTGTTTTGGTGTTAACATTCAGTCAATGTCAATTTACTTTGGGTTCTACAGTGAGTGAAATAAAAAACCCTTCTGATGACTACAATGGGGAACAGAGCATCACAGAGTTTAGGAACTCTGTGGAGATGGAGTTGATCTGCCGTGGCTTTGTTTCCAGTAAGCATAATACAATTTACAATTTACAATTTAGGCATTTAGCAGACGCTCTTAATCCAGAGCGACTTACATTAAGCGAGAACAAAAAGCATGGGAATACATCACATAAAGACATTTATCATGAAACATGCGTAGCTAAGAAAGTAACAGTGGAATATCTATAATGAAACTATACATATAAGCTATACATCTATACTACTATGCTACACATATGTACTATGACGTGCTATGACTACTAGAATTGCTATCTAAGGGGGTGGGGTAAGTGCTATGGGCCATGATGGAGTCTGAAAAGGTGGGTTTTCAGACTGCGGCGGAAGATTGGGAGTGATGCTGCAGTTCTGACTGCAATGGGAAGTGCATTCCACAGTTTTGGAGCCAGAAGGGAGAAGAGTTTGGGACGTGTGGAGCGTTGTCCCGGCGTTTTTAGTGAGGGTACTTCCAGCTTCCCTGCGTTGGCTGATCTGAGTGAGCGGGAGGGTTTGTAGGGTTCGATCATACTTGCAAGATATGGGGGAGCCATACCTTTGGTTGCTTTGAATGCCAGCATCAGGGTTTTGTATTCTGTGCGGGCAGCGACCGGGAGCCAGTGGAGGGAGCGGAGCAGGGGGGAGACATGTGAGAATTTTGGCTGGTTGAAGACCAAGCGAGCTGCAGCATTTTGGATCAGCTGGAGAGGCTTAAGTGCACATGCTGGTAGGCCTGTAAGGAGGGAGTTACAATAGTCAAGTTTTGACAAGACTGTTGTCTGGATTAGGAGCTGGGCTGATTCCTGGGTGAGGAACGGTCTAATTCGTCGTATGTTATAGAGTGTGAACCTACAGGATCGAGTGACAGCTGTGATGTGAGTTTTGAACGAGAGCTGACTGTCCAGGACAACACCAAGATTCCTGGCTGTTGGGACAGACGTTACCAGGGCGTTGTCTATGGAGATAGTTAGCTCCCGCATAGGGCAGGACTTAGCTGGGAAGAAGAGAAGCTCAGTCTTGTCTGGGTTCAGTTTGAGGTGGTTGGAGGACATCCACTGTGAGATGTCAGCCAGGCATGCGGTGATGCGCTCTTCCACCTGAGTGGCAGAGGGGGGGAAGGATAGAAACAGTTGTGTGTCATCGGCGTAGCAGTGATAGGATATATTGTGAGCAGAGATGATAGTGCCAAGGGATTTAGTGTACAGTGAGAAAAGGAGGGGACCAAGAACCGATCCCTGTGGGACCCCAGTTTGGAGGGTTCGGGGGGATGATAACAGACCTTAGTAATTACCTGTCTGAAGCTCTTTGGACAAATAATACTGATGTAAATCGGTGCTTCTCAACCTGTGTCAGGACCCCAAATTATGTTGTTGAATCACAGGGGTCACGACCTGAAAGGTTTGAGAAACACAGCTCTACATTACCCATATACTAATACGTGACACATTTAATCTATTTTGTGAAACACCCACTAACCATATGTTTAGCATTTTGAATTGCAACCACATTTATTTATTTGTCCTGATATGTTCTTGCTCTTTTGCAAATGTTAAAGTAAACACTATTGTATTGTAACACTATTTCATTTAATTTTTGGTAGGCCGTGCTAAGAATCCACTGGCAGTTCATCCAGACTATGAGCACTGGGCACCGTGGATAGGCCAGCAAACGAGGAAGAGTGACGTAGTGCTGAACACTGAATATGAGAATATGTCTTCTGTAAAATCTGGAGATGAGGGAGTTGAGGCAGAACTCCAGAGCATTACAGAAGACCGTCTAGTGGACGAACTTATGAAGCAGAAGGTACATGTTTTTTAATCTTTGTCCTTAAGCAAGACATTTGTAGAATCGTCCTTGCGTCTAAATGGGTTAAGGCGTTTAATCAATGCTCACGCTCCTAAACAATCTATTGTAGGGGGACAGCCCCACACCACATAACCCGCCGAGGCATGGGAGGGTCATGACTGTGTTATAACGATTACAATAATAACAATTAAATAAATCAATTATAGCAAAAATGAGGGAGGTGGTGGGTCAGTTCAGAATAAAAATCACTACCGGAATCAGAAAATAAGCTTAACTGTGATTTAATAAACTCAAAACAAAATGAAATTTTCAATAACAATAGTCACTTAAATGAAATCAAAATAAAATAAACCGCCTCAAAAGGGATGGGTGTGAAACTCAAGTGTCCTGGCACTGTCCAAAACTAACTAAAATGTCCAAAAGGAAATCGAAAATGGAACCCGCTCAATGTGGTGTAATGGTAAGCCTCCTCTTACCACCCTTCACATCTTTACGAAAAGTCCGTCCTCGATCGACATCCAAACAAAGAAGTCTCTTAATCCAAAGGTAGAATCCGTTAAAGGGAAAAATCCAAATGGCTGTAATGGCAAGACTAGGGAGTACTGCCTCCTCAGTAGACTGTGTGTCCTCCTGCCCCTCCACTCTGGACTGACTAGCTCAATCTCTCCAGGTGGCCCAAACAATGTGATTGCCCCTCACCCCATCAGCCAGGTGAGCTGTGAGCGGGGCTTCACAATCACTGCCTCTTCTGTTACCATAGCAACACATGTATCTAGCAGCTGGTTTCTCATGGCATAGTCCAGCAGATAACTAGAAAAAACGCATAGCGTGGCAGATAGGTGGAAAATAATATCATACATGAAAATAGTGCATAGCAAACGAAAAAATGCATATAAACAATGTGACTCTGGGCACAGATGTTACAGTGTGGCCAGGGCCACATTGTATTGCCATTGAACACATAATTATATCTTTCAGGTTGGAATAGTGCGGAAACTATGTAAGCCTTGTAAAGTGGACGACAAGGGATCGAGAATGGACCTCGTTCTAAGGCTGAGGAATGAGATGAAGAGCAGGCAGACATATGACAAGGTCTTCCAGCAGATCTGGGGTGCTTCTGGTAAGGACTACTTTTTGAAGGGCATAATATGTCTATCTGCTAGTACATTTGTAAACGGTTGTACAAAGAATTCCCATCTTGACATGTCCTTTTCAAACATTCAACTGATACAGAAGGAATGACTAAAAGTAAAGTGTGAATATGAATGTTTTTACCCAGGTGGGTGGTCTGTCATCCTCTGCCCTCACGGTGTTGCCTACAGCGTTAAGTTCAACCTGAGAGCAGAGAGCCCCAGAGACTATGCCGACATGCTTTTCTCTTGGAAGCACTTCCCAAATGTTGTCGTATATGACTTTGCCCGTGGTTTGGCCACACATGCCAACCAGCAGCGCAGATCAAGTTCCCTGCCATTCCACCCGCCATTCCAACCATATCATGGAAGATTAGCAGAACCTACGGCTGACAACCTTGAGGCTGCAAAGAAGAAGAAGTTGACGCTGTCCCTTCCATGGCTTCTTAATAAGAACAACAACCCCGACCCTAATGCTCATCCAGTCACAGGCTCATCACAGCATTATGTCCTCTATGACAAACTGCATGAGTCGAACACAAAGGATCCCTTTGACATACTCCGAAGAATAGAGCTAGTTCCGGAGCTCCAGGGTTCTCTTAATAGTCAGGTGGCTGAGCAGTTCTTTGGAATGATGAGAAAGAACAACTACTTCCTGAACAACATGGCACCATCGACTCATGTGTTCGTCATGAGGAACATCATTCAACACCGCAACACAGAGACCAATGCCAAGCTGCTGACAGGGTGTTTACAACGTGGCCTCAAGTCGACACAGATGAGCAACATCTCAATGTCTGACATAGGACAAGCAATTCTAGGTGAATATCCAATACAGAGATGGGTGTGTTCTCCAAGTATGTAACCTGACTGTTCCACTGATCAGTGTTCTATTCTCTCTGCTGAAGTGTCACAACCCTCCACAGATGGCACAAGAGCTGTGACACCACGGACGGTGCAGCCAGTCAGCCAGCCAGACGGTGGTAGCCAACTCTACTTTTTCTGACATGGTATTACATTTCTCATATTTTTATTGTCCCTGTATGACGCTGTTTTTGTTATTGTGCTTTTAGACGCAGATCTGTGTGGGCCAGACTGTGTGAGAGTCACGTGTGAAAATGCCCAGGCCTGCCGAGCCTCATGGACGACACCACTCCACCGTGGTCAAATTCAAGTGGTATGCTAAAACATTTTAACCTATAACAGAAAGCAATGTGTAGCCTAAGTTAAGACAAAACAATTTAAATGTCAATCCATTCATAGTATATCTGTCACTTTATATTAGCTCAACTACATATTAGATGAAGAGAAGCCTGGGGATGAGCTCATCGTCAGAGCTGGCAGTGCTGTCCTGTCCCGCGTTGACCTTTGGACCTTGGGCTTGGCGAATCACGAGATGGAATCCACTGTGCGTAACGGATAGCCTAATGGTTTTCTTTATTTATTTTTTCCTTTTTTATTAAAGTCTTATTCATACGCTACTGTGTTACATTTCCAGGTAGGAAACGGATGTTTCAATCTCAGTGATAGCTCTTTCCCCAGCTTCCACACACGACGTCCCGCGGCCCTTCGAGCCCGCGGCAGCGTGGTGGTCTGAGACTTACAGCCCTGTGAAACTGATTGATAAAACTCGAGGGTACTGGTGTAACCCGGGTTGCATGAATCAGCGAACCTTGCAGGTAGCGTTTTCGCCCACGGAGCCTCCGCCTACGTGGCTGATGGCTCGGGCTGCTGCTTCGCACCCCACTGACGTGGCAGTCTGCGACTCAGCTATCGCTGCACTTAGCTTGTAAGAGCGGCCATTGAAGCGGAGGTTACTGACGTAACTAGGGCTCCTTAATCGGCGAGCCCTGCCTGCGACCTGTCTGCCCACGCCTCTCTTGACCTTACAAGATGAGGCGGCTGCTCGCAGCAGCATGCCACTTCCTGCCTGGACCCTCACTAACGTGACTGCCGGTTGGCCGCCACTATTAGCGTTTGGCCCGGTAGGCTGCGATTAGGGTTAGAGGTTACATGTGTAACCGAGCCCTATAGTCGGCAGGCCCTACCTGCGGCCCGTTCGTCCACGCTTCTTGGCCCTGCAGGGTAAAGCGATTACTTTCGCAGCAGCGGGAGCTGGCCCTGCCCTGAGATACCACTCAGACGCTGCCAGCTCAGTCTCTCGAAAGTGGGCAACCTGCGAGACCCCTGGTCTCGACATTGCATGACGGTCTGCGATGAGACTGGCACCTCACGCACATGGCTCCTCATAAGTTGCCGGCAATAGTCGGTTTAAGTCCCAATTGAGTGACGTTCTCCTACGACGAGACCTCTCGCTACCGAGACTACCTGCCAGCTCGGCCCTTCACGGGCGTGCTACATGCGGCTTCGCGAAATGGCCTGCGAGGACATGAGGTTACTAGCGTAACCGGGCTTCTACTGATCGGCTTGGCAGGGCCGCTCGCTTATGGCTAGAACGTTGGTTATGTACGTAACCCCTCGTTCTGTGGGCCGGCGAATGCTTGGCTACCGCCTCCGCCGCGTGTTTCCTGGCTGACAGGAATGAATGGCGCTTGACGGCTTCCACTTAGACGTCGCCGCCTCGGTTCCATGCCGGGTGACGGTCTGTGATAACGGCCATGAATGGCCCGGTTCTCAGGCTTCCGCGCTCCTGTGACACCGGTGAGCCTGGTCTACGGCTCCCGTCACGTGCCTCCTGGTCTCCAGGGGAAGGTGGCTACCTCCGACCTGTCGACTTTGCCCCGGTTTTCTACCTGGACAATGCCAGCTCGGTCCCCCACGGATGGGCGACCTCAGGAAACAATTGATTTCCACGCTGTGTGACGGTCTGATGATGGCTATGGACGGGCTCTTAGCCTGTGGGTCGGGCTGTTGCTGGTGGGGGCTGCCTATGACCGGAGGTCTGTGGCTGGCTTGCCTGTTTGATGACCACACACTTGTCTTGGCTTCGCCAACTCGGGCCCCCGTCGGCGGACGACCTCGCGGGAACTGCTCACCGAACCTGGGGGTCACTCTCGTGACCTCGGTTTCTTTTGCTCCAGCTAGTGATGATCATTCCTGGCATTCCACCTAACGTGGGCTGGTGCAATGTGGTTCCCATGCTGTGACGGACTTTGGGGGCGGCTGGCGACGGCCCTGCTAAGCCCCCACACGCCCGCGGCGCCTCTACAGTAGCTGGCGACAGCCCTGTCTTGAGTCCCCGCTTGTATCCTGTTCAATAAAGTGACGGCTTTCGCGACTGCTAGTGATAGCTCTGTCCTACCCACTTTACATGACTGGATACTAACATGTTTTATTGTTTCCTTTACGTCCTAGCTGAGGATGTCTGTGGCAACCAGGGCCCGCCGTCGGCAACGTCGCGCCCACGAGGACAGCGACAGCCAGTGCCCGCAGAAGACCTGCAGGTCATGCCCGGGCCTGATCGCCCGGCCGACAAGCACGACGAGTGCCTGTACTGTGTGGGCTACGGCCACGCCGTGGTGGCGATGGAAAAACCAGGGCGGTGTACACACTGCCTGGATTTCTCTGACATGGTCGTACGATGTAGGATTAAGCGTACACAGAGGGCGTACCAGGCCCAACGGGACGCCCTCGTCCAGGACAAGGAGGATGAGGCCCAGCGCAGTATGTCTGCGGCACGGGGGGCCCGCAGAGGCCCTCCGCGGAGGACCTGCGCACTGGAGGCCTGCCGGGGTTTCATAGAGGGAGGAGACAGACATAGTCTCTGCCTCTACTGCTTGGGGACGGCTCACGCGGAGAATGCCCTCACAGGGGAGGGCCCCTCTTGCACCCCGTGCAACAGCATGAGGTCCCCTGGCCTTAGGGAGTCGCGCCTCCGTGAAGTGCGGATGCACTTCGCCAGGCTGGAGAATCGGCAGGTCGTCGGGACCCCAACACCCACGGCGAGGTTCTTCGGAGGACTACCTCGGGCGGCTCCGAGGACGACTGGCTCCCCGGGCGCGGCCCATCCCGGCCCTGCGGACCGGCATCCGCAACGCTCCGTCTCTTCCCCCACGACCTGCGGATGTGATGGATGAGGGGATGCCATACAACGGGGTCCCCGTCACCTTCGACAAGGCCGACGTCGCCGGGCAGTGGAACATGGGTGACGTGCAACAGGTGGATTCGCCCCTGCTGCACGGGGCCGTGGCGTTCCCTCTGGTCGTTGCAGTGGCCTTTCTAGGGCATGGGTCGACGGTGCAGGCTAGGGCGACCCCGCCCTCCGACAGGGCAGACTGAGAGGGGTCCCCGTAACCCCCCTAAGTTCGACCAGGAGGGCTGTTGGAGTGGACGGCGTGGCTTTTCCGACCGTGATGCGCCATCAAGGTCGTCTCGGCGTTGGGGGCCGACGCCCTTCCCCGTCCTACGGGACGTGCTCTCCTGAGGGGCGCGACCGATGGGAGCAGCTGTAGGGAGCCAGACTGGACGTCTTTGCCTCTCTCCCCTCCGCCTTGCGGTCCCAGGCTTGTCGGGTAGGGGTCTCGGACCTCACCCTTTTGGACCACGCTCTAGGGACAATGGCCGGTCGGGACTTGCCCCACCTCCTTCCCCCTATGAAGGACCTCGATAATGGTAGGGGTCTCGGGCCCCACCCTCGGTCCTCGGAGGAAGAATGGAGGTTGATCAGGAAATGTACACGCTCTTAGCCCCTGCACATTTTCTGTGGTATTACTGTTGTTTTTCTGTTTTCTGTATCTGCTCTGTATTGTCTTTTCTTGAATAAATAATACATGAGAACTGACGCTGTCACGGCCTGAAACTTCTTGGAGGGCGTAAGCCGATGTGTGGGGTGGTATAACCCACGACTGGGTCAGTTCCTAAAGGAGCTGTCCCAGGCCCGGTAGGTCACTCCCGTTTGCTTTTTCATTGGAAAATAAGGGCTCCTGTGCACCCACCTCTTGTGGGAGGATGGGCTATTCATGGGGCGTCCATAGGGCAGGACGGCACCGGTGTTACCCCGCTGCTTTCTCGCAAGGGAAAGGGGGGGGCGTGAGGCCGCTTCTAGGCCTGGGTGCTTTGGACGGCTATTTGGTGGTGTTTTTTCACTTCAAATATTCGCGGGCAGAGTTCTGTTGCGCATGTTGAGCCGGAGAGTTGGTGTGCAACCCTCGGTCTCGAGGGCGCGGGGTGCCGCATCCCTGTCTGCCCGCCGCATAGGGAATTCCCGAAATTCGGCGTCGCTGGACGAATGCACGGGATGCGGTTCCGTCTATCGGACCGTCGCTGGGTCCGAGGATTGGCGACGGTATGCTTCTCTGCGGCTGGTTCACTGCATAAGGTAGTGGCCGGGCAGATGTGGGTTGGGACGTATCTCGGAGGGGTCTACTGGACCCCAGGACCGAGTTTGCGTTTCCTTCATAATTTCTCACCCGTCCCACGTGGGGGGGGGTGAGGACGTGGCGCGTGCCAGCGCTCCTAGTGGCCCAGGAAGAGGCTCTCGGGTAGATCATGGCCTCTCTTGGGCGGTCTGCTTTGGTTGCTTCCGGTATGTGGGCCTGTGTCCCAGGTGTTGGTACCTGGGGACTTGGACTTCGAAACTTGACCCGTTGACACTGTTCAATGTGCGGGGCACGGTCGAACAGGGGTGTTCGTGGAGGGCGGTAGTCTGGGTTCTGGTGTTCGCCAGATCGGATTGCGCCTCTCCAAGCTCTGATGTGGATCGTTCCGTTGTTTCTCTGGGGTCTCTTTGGCTTCCGGGTCTCGGCCACTGTCTGAGACCTTGTTGGAGCTGAGTTGAAGTTGTTATCGCTGATGGCAGCTTCTTTTGTTGGTTTTCGCGACTCCTGGAATTATCCATGTCGTGTCCGCAAGCGCGGGTTGCATGGGGTCCACTGTGAGTCTACCTGTTTCGGGGATTGGGTTTCCCGGTGGATCTTTGAGGTTATAGGAGCGGGTCTACTCTGACGGGAATAAGCTCCCGTAGGGTGGAAGGCACATTCCACGAGGGGTGTGGCGTCATCCTGGGCCCTCTGTCGGGGGGTCTCTGTTCAGGATGTGGTTCCGCTGGAGGTTGGGCATCGTCTTCTGCCGTTTGCCACCTTCTATAGTCTGGGTGTGATGGCAGCGCCGGCGGCGCATGCAGTTTGGGTGTGGCCTCTGGTTGGTGGAGAGACTGGGTTCCCCATGGGGGTACTCTGGTTTTCTCCGGGGCGCCACGAAGGCTGTTCTGTCGGCACCTCTGAGGCACATATGGCAGACTTAGGTCTGTTTGGCCTTCCCAGTGGGATGCAGTGGTCCTCTTGAGGGACGTGCTGTGGTCCTTATTCACAGATAAGGGGGCGGGCCCTAGGGGCCCAGACTTCGCGATGACAAAAAGGGAGTTAATGAGGTCTCCCATAAGTGAGCAGCCTTGCTAAGCTGATTAATAGAACTAGGGGTTACGAATGTAACCAAAGTTCTATAACAGCGAGCAAGGCTGCTCACTGAGATTCCCTTCTTGGTGCTTGAGAAGAGACGTTGACGCGCTTTATACTAGCGCACCGGTGGGCGGTTCTCAACGTCATCACGTCTCAAAGTCCCAGCCAAATTGTCTGTGAGTTTATATAAATGCTTCTGTGTTTACGCCAGGGGGCGCAAACTCCCATAAGCTCGCTGTTATAGAACTTTGGTTACATTCGTAACCCCTAGTTATTTAGAATAGAGTCATTCCCTCTCTCTAGGGGGGTAGCTCATGGAAGCATGACCCACACCTGTCAGTGTTATCCTCCCATAACCCTTGTGTCATCCTTTTCCCGACCAAGAAAGGACGTGTTAGCAGGACCACCTGTTACTGTCTACGTTATTATTATTATGAGTGTGTTTGGGAGGGAATAAAGGGGAAGGGTTTTCATTGATTGAGGAAGAGGGATGATGAAAGGATGCTGTTGCTCTGCTGTAAACTGACCGGAAACATGAAAATAAAGAAAGATGAGCAAACTATTGAGATGAGTCCTGTGTCCTGATATACTTCATTCTGCCTGAGATCTTGATGGACCATATTCTCCTTTAACAGTCCTCGGCCCATTTGGTCTAATTTGATCCAAATTAGTTAAACCTCAATGACATAATAGGGAGTTGTTCCGTTTAGAGACAGTTTTCCATATTTCTTTACATTTATTTTTTTTGTGCTGACACTTTATAGATCCATATTTCATGATTGTGCATTATTCTGTATTTGTACTTAACCTTTTGTACGCCCAACACAAAAGAAACGTAGATACATTTAATTCGCCGCTCCCGCCCAACACGAAACTTTCGTTCTATTGGGGTCCGCACGTTATATGATAATATCAACCCTTACGCGTTGATCGCTGTAAACCCCGAAGGTCTACATGAAAAGACACCGCCACAGCACATGATCAAAGACACCACCACCACACCACCACAAAGTAGCCAATTGTATCAAGTAGAAGTCAAAACAAATGACCAGCAACAGCAGAGACAGAGAAGCAGGAGAGAAAGAAGGAACACGGAAATCAGATCAGAGCATTCGAAATAGACATTGACAGTAATTTAGCGTTTCATTTAGTGTTAGGTAGGTAGTAGGTTATTACAGTTTAGTTCATTTTTATAGTTTTCCATTTTAGTTTATAGTATAGTTTAGTATAGTTTAGGTGTCGAGAAGAGAGAAGAGAAGAGGCAGTCGTCGAGGCCTGTCGGCTCCCTCTGCGCGCACGCACACACACACACACACACACACACACACACACACACACACACACTTTCGTAAAGTGACAGGTGACAGAACAGGTGTCGTGTTTGAGACACAAGGCAAGCACTGTTTGCGACGCGGAAAGCACTGCTGCTACAGCCTGCTAGCAGACTAGCACAGGGAGGGAGAGAGAGAGGGAGAGACAGGCGCCGGCGGCCGCCATGGGTAAAAATACAGCCAAGCGTAAGCATTTGATTCCAGGACAGAGAACTATCCATGATGTGATGCAACTGAACCGTCCTCCTGCGGAGGAGCCTGCCCCCCAGCCCCCCCCCCCCCAAAGAAAGACGAGATCAAGACAGAAAAGAAAGTGACAGAAGTCACAAAACCATCCCCGATTGCCCCCCGATCACCCCCATCGGTGTCGGGAGTTGAGCAGCAGGTCGGTTCCTTACCTGTGGATGTTCCCAGCACAAGTCTGTCCACAAAAGGGCTCAGAAGAACGGCTCGAAAAACAAATGTCCAACGTCCGCAGTACTTTGAGGATGAGGATACTGCAAGCGACTTGGATAGTGACGGTGACCGAGATCCAGACACCTCTGACACCTGGATTCCAAGCCCCAGACCTCCATGCCCATCACTATACGACAATGGTATGTCTAATGTGTTTATCGTATGAAGTCAAAGTATCCTCAAAGCGCGTACATATTTGTGTGCAATGCATCGTCCATCCAGCAGAATCGCCGCTACAAATCCGCATGTATAATGTGTTTATCAAAAAGTAAAACGTATCCTCAAAGCGCGTGCAGCCTTTTGTGCAATCCATGCGTGAACGACAGAGCAGAATGGCCGATACAAATCCCCATGTATAATGTGTTTATCAAAAACTTGTAAAAGTATCCTCAAAGCGCGTGCAGATCTTCTTTCCCTCCTCGTCCAACCGCCTCCCCCAACTAGTGGAATGGAATGGAATCATCACTATACAGCATTAGATCCCATGTCTGGGCGTTCGTCAGCCAGGTAGCTGAACTGCATCGATTGGTTACCAGATCGGTTCCCATGTCATTCCAAGCAATGGGATTAGCCTGCCCGGTGTTCTCTTCTTCTTCTTCGTGGGGTTTGATGGCGGTTGGCATCCAAATAGTTGCATAACCGCCCCCTTCTGATCCGTGTGTGGATCAGACAAAACCTAAAACCCGGTGTTGCCTTGCTTGTGAGAGAAATAAGCAACCAGGTCAGGAAAGAAATGATCAATGTTTTTTATTTTGTCTTACATACAGGGCTGTATATAAAAAGGCCTGCCCGTTTTATATACAGCCCTGTATGTAAGACAAAATAAAAAACATTGATTGATCATTTCTTTCACAGCAAGTATAATCAGTTCATTTCAAACAAAAGCACATCTCTCCTTGCTTGGAATATGTCTCACTCACAGCCATCTCGATCATGAATACCAGGGTTGCCATGTCCGCTTATTTATAAGCTACCTTTGGTCTTGTTTTAGTTCTTTTCATGTCCAGGACCCCAACATTATTTTCCTTGCCTAAAGGGGTGCTCTCCTCACAACACGTCACGACGCGCTGTGAGCTTGTAGATCTGCTATTTTCAAATAGCTGATGTATTTGAATTATACTAGGCAGTAGGCACTCAACCTATATAATGTATAGTTGTTTATTCTGGATTTGCTTTCCTGGAGCTGGTTGCTTATTTCTCTCACAAACCCTGGGAATACCGGGCAGGCCTTTTTATTGTATTTTCATACTGTGCTAAATCAAATCAAAGGCTTTGATTTGATTTAGCACAGTATATACATACAAATAATGTATATAAATAACACAATAATACATACAATATAAACATGTATACAGCCCTGTATGTAAGACAAAATAAAAAAACATTTATTTCACAGTAGCTGGCTAAGTATAATCAGTTCATTTCAAACAAAAGCACAGGTCAATACAAAACTGCTACTTTGTGGACGAAACCATGATAAAGCACTAAGACTTGTTTACAACAGGGTCCACCATTTTCAGTTCATCAGAAAATAGGACATTTACAGCATGATTGTGATAGTAGCAGAAGTAGGAAAATCACATGATTGCAGTATATAAAAAAAGACAATATCTACAACATGACAGATGAGAAGAGCCTTTTGTAAATTGCTTTTGTGTACGATGATGATTTTATTTCAGATGATGAGTGTGCTGATGAGGAAGCTGGAATGCTGGTGTCACATGCTGTACCATCTGTTGGCCCTTGCAGAGGTAGGAACCTTACAATAAAAACATTTAGAGCATGATTGAACAGGATAAATATAATTCACAAAAGACATGTCACATGATTGCAGTATATAAAATATCTACTACATGATAAGAGAAGATATTTGTGCTAAATGTTTGCTAAAATGCCTACATTGTACATTGATTTTGTGTACTATGATTTATTTATTTTTTCAGATGAGTTTGCTGATGTGGAGCCCAGTCAGCCCATTGGCCATAGCAAAGGTAGGAAGGAACTTTGTGTGCATCGTTGTCTCTGCCTGTGATGTGCTCAGGGTGGAAAAAAATAAGGATTTTCTGTTCATTATTCCATCTACTACTATTACTACTACTATTTCTACTGTCAGATCCAGAGGAAGGGGACAGAGAAGAGCCTCCCACATCCACTGCTGCCGTGCCATCTGCTGGCTTTAGCACAAGTAAGAATTTACTTTATTATTCAGAAATGTAAACAGTACAGAATACAGTCAAACATTTACCACACAAAATGTATTCCTATAATTCCAGGTGGTAACAACAAGCCAGTTCAGTTGTCCACACATCCTGCAGTCCCACCTGTTCGCCGCAAAGGCAATAAGAAACGTAAGAACCTTTTCTGCTCATCACACATTTAGCACACAAATAAAAAACATGTATTTATGACAAAATCATGTACTTCTATAAATTTCAGGGCCAGCTAAGCCATCAACAGCTTCCACGGCAGTCCCACCTGTTCGCCGCAAAGGCAGCAAGAAACGTAAGACCCTTTTCTGCTCATCACACATTTAGTACAAAAATAAAAAAACATGTATTTTTATGACAAAATCATGTACTTCTATAAATTTCAGGGCCAGCTGAGCCATTCATGCCTTCAACTGCAGTCCCACCTGTTCCCCGCAAAAGCACCAAGAAACGTAAGACCCTTTTCTGCTCATCACACATTTAGCACACACGGTAACTCTGTCATTTCTCGACCGTTTTGGACACGGGGCGGCTCGCTGGAACCGGGCCGGCACCCCGGGCGCAGTCCTGGGGTCTGGATGTTCCGGGACCCCCATAAGGTAACTCTGTCATTTCTCAACCGTTTTGGACACGGGGCGCCTCGCTGGAACCGGGCCGGCACCCCGGGTGCAGTCCTGGGGGTCTGTGTTGTTCCAGGGGAACCCCAGGGACCCCCACACGGTAACTCTGTCATTTCTCAACTGTTTTGGACACGGGGCGGCTCGCTGGAACCGGGCCGGCTCCCCGGGCGCAGTCCTGGGGGTCTGTGTTGTTCCGGGGACCCCCACAGCAACAATAACAATAAAAGTATATTTGGTAATAATGTATTTCTATCATTTATAGGCGTGCCAGAGACAGTTTGGTCTGACCAGACGACGGACTGGCATCCAACTTCCCTCCCCTTCACTGGCATTCCCGGGCCTCGTGGTGCTGCTGCAGAGCTCCAGTCGGAGAACCCTGCCGACTTCTTGGGGCTGCTTCTCACGGATGAGCTGCTCCAGCATATATGCATAGAGACAAACCTCTATGCTGAACAGCGACCTCCAACTGACCTGCCACATTCTAGGCACAAGAAATGGGTACCAGTCGAATTGGTTGAAATTAAAATATTTTTTGGGCTGCTGTTCCTGACGGGTTTGGTCCACAAGCCAGAACTGGAACTTTACTGGTCCACAGAAGAGCCAACAGCCACCCCCTACTTCAGCAGGACCATGTCCAGAAACAGGTTCCAACTGATTTGGAGCAACCTTCATTTTTCAGACAATTGTAATATTGCGGAAAATGACAAATTGTCTAAAATCCGCCCTGTCTTGGACTACCTGCTGAACAAGTATAAAGAGATGTACCTGCCAGGCAAGGACATCAGCCTGGATGAGGGGACCCTTCTCTGGCGTGGTAGGCTAGGGTTCAAAGTCTACAATCCTCTGAAACCCATAAAGTACGGTATTAAATCGTATATTCTTGCGGACAGTAAGACAGGGTATTGTTGGGCCATGAAACCCTATACTGGAGCATCCCTTGATCCTGAGCCTCGTACCATACCCTTGGTACAAGAGGTGGTGGAGTTCCTGCTGCAAGGTCTGACCGGTTTTGGTTACCGGCTTTGGATGGACAATTTCTATAATTCTGTGCGCCTCTGTAAGGTTCTCCTGCGTCTGCAGATCCACACCTGCGGGACCTTACGGAGGTATAGAGGGGAACCAGAGTCCATCACCGTGTTGACACCGGCAATTCTGAAGATGGGGGACACAGTCATGCGCCACGATGACAACGTCATGGTGGTGGCATGGCGTGACAAAAGGGTGGTAAAAATGGTCACCACTTTCCACCAGCATGCCATGGAGCAGGTCCTGCAGAAGAAGGTAGGCCAGCGAGTGAGGGTGGCAGCAACAAAGCCAGAGTGCGTTGTTGAGTACAACCACTGCATGAATGGGGTCGACAAGTTGGACCAGAACCTGGCCTACTATTTCTTTGTTAGAAAAACATGCAAGTGGACAAAGACATTTGTCATATATCTCCTGCAAATCACCATGTTCAACGCCTATGTGCTTTTCAAGGCGAAGAACCCGGCCAGCAAGAAGGCATTATATGGCTTCATACTGGGTTGTGTGTCCTCATGGACCAACCTCAAGGAGACCAGGAGAGAGGAAGTGGAAGGGGAAGGGGAAGGGGAAGGGGAAGAGGAAGGAGAAGGAGAAGGAGAAGGAGAAGGAGAAGAGGAAGAGGAAGAGCCTTGCAGGTACTTCCTGAGGGGACCACGCTACGACCCACCTGGTCGCCTGGATGGCAATAAAAAAGCCCATAAGCTGATTCACATCCCACCGACCAGAAGGAAGATGTACCCATCCAAAATATGCAGGGTGCACAAGAGACAGGGGCAGCGCAGAGAGACACGTTTTCAGTGTGGCAGATGCAACATACCACTGTGTCGAGGCATCTGTGACATCATTTACCACAGCACGGAAAAATACCAAGACATTCCTATTGAATAAACTGTTGTCCCCCCCAACACACACACACACACACACACACACTTGTACGTCCTTTCATCCTCTGTCAGTCAAACCCAGCCACACTCTTGTTTATTCTATTGCTATTTATTTTTGACCAGACACATATGTGTATTTGAGATTGTATTTATTATTATTTATTATTATAATATTTATTTATTATTATTTATAATTTATTATTATTTATTTATTTATTATTATTTCTTATTTCTTATTTCTTATTTATTATTTATTTATTATTATTATTTATGCTTGTTATATGACTTTGTTTCCCTTACAAAAGAAAGCATGAGTTTCTAGCATTTACTATTGTGAAGCTATAAGCTCTCAAAAATAGTTTGAGAGCTTGAAATACCATGCTGCATTCAGAGCCTCATAATGGAATAGTGTTATTTTTTTCACATTATTTTTACCAGACACATGTGTATTTGAGATTGTATATTATTTATTATTTATTATATATATTTTATATTGTAACTGCTTGTTATATGACTTTGTTTCCCTTGTTTGTTTCTCTCTATTCATATGAAAATTGACGTGACATTTCAAATCGTTCCCCTCTTTACACCTGTGTAGAGTGTGAACTGCAAACTTGTGAGCACACACACACAGTTAGCCTAATGCCTAAAATAAAAGGTTCACTTTCAGATCACAGTGCTGTCTATTCTATTCACTATTCCCATGTTATTGGTTGGACAAAGCGGTATTCAACTGTGAATAACTAGAATTTCGCTCATCCTAGCGCCATGCGATGCGTCGCAAATGGGAAGAAGGCAATAGCGGGAGGGCGATGAGAGTGCTGTACTGTACTTTGTACTGTACTCCTTTGTACTGTACTGTACTGTCAAAATAGTTCAGTGTCACTCGTTCTGCCACTCGTTGAAATACCATGCTGCATTCAGAGCCTTATATGTACATAGTGAAACATAATGGAATAGTGGTCTTTTTTCCACATTATAGTAGACAAAATTATCTTTCATTTGATATATGTCATGGGTACGCGGCCATAGTAAAATTCAGATAGAAGCTAACTGAAACTTCAAACGGCTATAACTCAAAAAAGTGTTTTCCGGAGCCTTGCATCCACAGAACATCATCTGCTGGGACTATGTGAACACACTATATATCAAATGAAAGATTAGGATGTTTACTTGAATACAAAAGAAAGCATGAGTTTCTAGCATTTACCATTGTGAAGCTATAATCTCTCAAAAATAGTTTGGTGTCACTCGTTCTGCCACTCGATAAAATACCATGCTGCATTCAAAGCCTCATATGTACGTAGTGGAACATAATGGAATAGCTGTCTTTTTTTTCCACATTATAGTAGACAAAATTATCTTTCATTTGATATATGTCATGGGTACGTGGCCATAGTAAAACCTAACTTAAATTCAGTTAGAAGTTAACGGAAACTTCAAATGGCTGTAACTCAAAATAGTGTTTTCCGACCTGAAAACCACCATGTATTCAAGTGTTGATATCTACATAACAGAAAATAGTTATCAACTCAGTTTATTTTTTCCATGAAAGCAGACATGCAAATTCTTGTTTTGAAATATTCCGTGTCATTGTAGCCACACCAGAGAATATTCTATAAATTTGAAAAGGTATAGGGATTTAATGCTCCAGTGCTGACCCCGGAGAACCCAGTGGACACAAACCAGACGACCATGAGGGAAGAGGAGGACGGATTATATTTATAACTGAATTGATGTAAATGGTATCATTAAAATGTTCGGTCAAGACAGCTTAATAAATTGATCTAAATGTTATCATTAAAATGTTCTGTCAAGACGGCTTAATACATTGAAATAAGCTTCAAGTTCACAGAAGATCTCTTTTTCTTTATTTTTTCTAGTTTTTAGGTATAGTGTAGTCAATTAACAATGCCAACTAACACTCCTATAGTTAACACAAAACCCTGGACATTAAAATGTAATTGTTTAAAATGTTCTGCCAAGACTAGCTTCATAAATTGAAATAAGCTTCAGTTTCACAGGAGATAGTTTTTTTTTGTATAGTGTGTCAATTAACAATGTCTATAGTAACAACACTAATGATAACGAAAAACCCTGGATGTTAAAAAAGGAATGGCAACACGCAACAGTAATTTGTAACTTTAATTTTTGTAGAAGAGGCAAACTAATATTGTTTGTGCCGTTTGCTTTGATTGAATACTTGATTGAACACGTAGGCCTATGTACTATGATTTGATTTGGCTGTGTTCTAAATTAAAGTGTTAGTGTTTTGATTATCGTGTATTAATCTAAACTAACACTAAACTAATACTATTATACTAATAAAGGGAAAATAGACTTTTTTTACAGTACAATAATGTTTAAAGTTTACACATGTATACAAATAAACAGGCCAACGGCATAAACACTATTAAAAGTTGCTGTCACGCGTTCTCTTGTAGCTATTATATATCACCCCATTCGACTGTATTTATTTCCCACACAGAGTAACCTCGCGCAGCAGACTATCCAGCATAGATAGTCTTATCTATGCCCCACACACACACACACACCCACACACACGGTATGGCTATGAATCACGCTGGGTTATAAACTCTTCAAATATATTATATATATTCTTCTCTCTCTCCCTCCCTCTCTCTATACAGCGAGACAGGGGGCTCTCTCACTCGTACAAGTTCATTGTCCCCACACACACACACACACACACACACACACACACACAGAGAGAGAGAGAGAGAGAGAGAGAGAGAGAGAGATGTTATGAAGGGTCACCCTCCCTCCCTCTCTCTCTATATCTCTCTCTCTCTCGAGAGGGGACTCACTCGTGCAAGTACATTGTCTTATACGCACCCCCCCCCCCCCCCCCCCCCCACACACACACACACACACACACACACACGTGCGCCGCACGCACGCACACTCACTTACTCACTATCTGCAGGTGTTACTGCAGGGCAGGGCCAGTTCGATGCCTCTCGGCGCCAAATGCGAGATTAATAGATGTTGCCCCCGCAGGCCGCACATACAATATTTTGTCCATTTGTTGAGGCCTACAGCGCCCCTAGTGCAAGAGCAGCTTTCCACCAGCTGAAAAATATCTGGGGATCCTCAGATCTTCCCAAAAAAAATAAACAAAGATCAGGATCTTTAACTCCATGGTAAAGCCTGTTCTGCCGTATGGAGCAGAAACTTGGAGAACAACTGTTAAGAACATGAAGAAAATCCAGACTTTCATAAACACCTGCCTGAGAAGAATCCTCCGAATCCACTGGCCTGTAACACAATCAGCAACCTGGAACTGTGGCAGCAATCAGGCCAACACCCTGTGGAAGAAGATATACTACAAAGAGACGCTGGCGATGGATCGGCCACACACCCTTCGTCAAGCCTGCAGCTATAGTCATCACAAGATACGCCCTGTTTGTTCTGCTTGGCCTAGCAATGATCTAGTGTTTTGCATGGCCATTCATGAATGACCGTTGCTCATTCAGTATGCCGGCATGAAAAAGCTTACAGCACCTGGTATTCCCAGGCGGTCTCCCGTCCAAGTACTAACGAGGCCCGACCATGCTTAGCTTCCGAAATCGGACGAGATCGGGCGTGTTCAGGGTGGTATGGCCGTAAGCAAAGGCAGCTGTGGCCGGTACGGCCCATATACATCAGACGGCAGTAGCCAATGCGTCAATGAAAAGCTTACAGCACCTGGTATTAGATTGTGAAGGTTCCGGGGGGGTTGCTTAAGAGTGGGTGCCCGGGTTCGGATGGAGAGCCGGGTCGTGGGTTTAGCTGGCTTCGGGCCTGGCACCCCGGTGTGGGCCCGAGGCTTCCTGGGTCCGAGTGGAGAGCCGGGCGATTGGGGCTGTGTTTTAATGATGTGGGCGTGGCCTATGCGCTTGCCCTGCACTATTAGTCAAAGTGCTCACACCTATTTGCACTCAGACAACCAAGCGCGCCACTGTGCTACCTGTCATTTTCTTCAACAGCTGAGCTTCCAAAAATAGCCATAACTCATGAACGTCCCTCTCCAAGGAAGTCTTTAACACAGCACGTGCGTTAATTCACAGTCCGAGGTGGCTCTGTGCTCCTGCGGCTGGGTTTAAGGCGTCTTGGGTGGGTGGTTGGTTAAGAGCGGGTGTCCGGGTTGAAAGCAGGGCCTGTCGGATTGGAGGTGTGGTTTAATGATGTAGGCGTGGCGTCCTCTACTACATGTGTGTCTATAGATATCTAGTTGTATTCATTATTCTTTCTTCAAATGTTCACGTTCACATTCACTACACCTAATACAGTTTGTACACCAATAAAGTTTGATTGACTTATTATGTCACAATGCCAAACCTTTGCGCAGCCGTAGGCTGTAAAAATAAAAATTAAAAAATATGTTGGGGGAGAAGCAAACCACGCCTATACTTAGGAGACCATTTGTAGGATTTGTAGTCCATTTCTCCAACTCCGAGATCGTTTATCTCTGTATATTACAAATCTTTGTTTATTCTCCCAAGGTGTTCTGCATGACGCTGTCAAACATCACCATGCGCTGCCGGATGTCAACCACCAGATGGCGGCAGTGTCTTGTATTCACACCAGTGTTGATTTTGACAGCACATTTTGATTTAGTTAGTCTTTTACATACAATTCCATTTAGTTTGAGTCATCTGAAATGTTTTAGATTTGGTGTAGTTTTAGTTGACTAAATATAATATTTCTTGTTGACTAAATCTACAGTTGATTTAGTCAACTAAACAATTTGTTATACGTAAAAGTCTGGAAGTCAGTTCACAAAGTATTTTGGTATTTGGCGACCAGACAAATCTGCCACAGGAAAAGAAAAGCATAGACTTTTGATATAAAAATAGTAAAATACACAAAGTGTATTGTTAGGTATGCCCATATAATGACCGCATGGATATGCTCTAAAAGTGTGAAAAACCTATTTTTCATTTTCCTATGTCTTTAAGGTTTGTGCAGACCTACAGTGGGAGTGAGTCATTATACAACAGATAGTTTCAAGGAAGCAATCTGATTGAAGTAGTCACCTAATTGCGCTTCAAGTGAGCATGATGGAAAAACCTATTCAACATATAAAAGCCACATTTAGCATGTAAATGGCTTGGTTGAATGCTTCTGAACGTTCTTCTAATTGTGATTCTACTTCGTCAATGGTCAAGTATGTTATTTAATTATATGGACAGCTGAGCTTAATAGCCCTTAAAGAACCACTTCGCCACTTTTCAACCTATCTTCATATAATAGGTCCTCACTAATAATCAAGAAAAAACGGCACAATTTCTTTCTACTCGGTCTGTGCCTCATAGGAGGGCTGTGGGTAGATCAAAACTCATCCTCCAGTGACATCATCGATGGAGAATACAATAGAAACTGCAGGCTTTCTAGTCCTGAAAAGTTGCAATGTGAAAATGGAAGCCACCGTTTCCCACGAAAATCTAAACACTTTTGTAAAACAAATCCTGCCTAATGATGATATCACTGGAGGACAGTTTCTCAACTGCCCACAGCCCTCCTATGAGACACAGACTGAGTAGAACAAAATGGTGCCACTGTATCATGATTATTAGCGAGGACCTATTATATGAAGATAGGTTGAAAAGTGTTGAAGTGGTCTGTTGTGTATTGGCGCCCAGACATATAGGCATTATACAGTAGGCATATAGATATATAGATAAATAGAGGTGGGGACACACTCTGGGATAGAGATGTGAAGAGACCCAGTACTCTGACTGCCTCCAACTAAAACAGCTGGAGGAACTCAAAGTGGGCATGCAGAGGGATCATTTCACAAACCAAGCCACCCTTCCCCCTCAGAGGTAGAACAGAAGTTAGTAGCCTACTATGTTGAGATGGTTTCATCATGTCATGAAGACACATAATAATACACCTGTATTTGCATCCACAAACACAATGTCATATGGAATATGTGCTGCACAGGTGAGAGACTTTACATTGAGATATATGGAGTTATATTCTTATGAGCATTGAGTGATACTCAGGGACATGAGCCAGGAGGCTTGTACATAAGAGGGTCTATTATGGCCAGGGTCATACAGGTCAGAGAGCCGGAGGAGACGAGAACAGAAGGCCTGAGTTTGGGCGAGGTGAGTTATTGATAGTGAGTAAGACAGTTTGGACCCATAAAGGAAGGGGTCAGCACCAGGGCATGAGAGAGCAGGATCTCAGGGAAGGTAACCTGGGTCATTAGCAACTGGGAGCGCACATACATCTGTCACACAGTAACACCAATGCAAGTCTACTCACATGCACGTACATGCACTAAGTGGAACAGGACAGAGAGAGGAAGAGTATATTAACTGTGCATCGTGGGGAGAACTCACTTGCGAGGATGTATCCCACCTTGCATGTCATATGATTCGGCTAATCTGAATAAACTATTGGAAACTAAGGGATGTGCCTGGATTCTCAATCTGTTCTACTGACAACCTGCAAGGTATATTCTCCACCATTATGGCATTATCCATATTTAATTTACTACAGGTCCTTTTGTGACAAAAAGCACATTATTAATGTCAGTCTGCTTTATTTTCTGTGCATGTTTTTTATGTACGGGTTGATATGAATACATGTGGGTTGTGAGAGTAATGCTTTCCTATTTCTATGTGAAAGGTAACGGGTCTGGTACACTAGGGTGATTGATAGGTGTCAATGACGGATTGATACCACACCCAAAGGTACTTAGGGAGGAAGTGGCACACGGGGGGCGGACCCCAAAACAAACAGTGTGTTGTGTAGGCTTACACGGAGGGGAAAAGGAGCTCCAGGCGCCAGATAACGTTTGAGCAGCCATTAAAGTTTAAACGGACTTATCTGCAGCCGTAGCAATCAAAGAACAGTCTTGCCCGTTGTGTGATGATATTACAGGTTATACAGAGGAAGTCGGTATTACGACCTTTGACCCTATATGGGGTCTTGGCTCCAAAGGAGTAATATATGATGCGGCTGTCAAGAATCACAAACCAGTTCCAGCAACAAAGGTGTACATTTATTGGAAAGCTTTACAATATTATATATCAACAGGGCAAGCAATGTATCTATATGGCGTCAGGGTGGCCAATGCTAAAAATAACAAACAAAACACCCCCCCCAACCCTACCTAGAAAAGAAATAATCCTAAACTACACCAAAAAGAAAATTACAATCTAGGCTCCCTAACTACAAGTTAAACAGTGGGTCAAAACTGGGGCACCAAAATAAATAGCAGCACACCCTTACCAGATACAGCTTCCCTGGGGTTTGGGATACTTGGACAGTGGATACTAACTGTGTTTAACAACTTGGTCAGACTAGTAACTTAAGCAGACTAATATGCTTTCATTGGAAAAACTAAAGAACAGGGTCTCAGCAGCAGTGTTTGCATGGGGTGTTGATACAATGGCAGAAGAGAGTTGTGGTCTGTTCTCTCTCTCCTTTTATAGTGGGTGGTGATGAGGCCCAGGTGTGTTCCAATCTCCACGACACACCTCCAATCCCTACTGCCACGCCCACCATCCATCATCAACACTGGAAAACACTAAAAGTGTATTATGCACACAGACCAAAACAATACCGGGGCCACATAGGACCGTAACACCCCTTCCCATAAAAATAAACATGTACACTTTACCAAGTTCAGCTTAAAGGGGTAAATGGTTATTCAACCATAATTGAAAAAGTAACTGTTAACAGTTAAACATAACGCATGATTCTGATTCTGAATTTTCTCACCCCCACTCGCGGGACAGAGCGTCGGCCACTACATTGTTGGCCCCCTTCTTGTGTCGGATGTCCAGATTGTAGTCCTGTGCCAGCAGAGCCCACCTCATCAATCGTTGGTTGTGGTTGTACATTCGGGCCAGGAACACCAGGGGGTTGTGGTCGGTGTAGACCGTCACTGGTGCTGGGCTGGAACCCACATAAACGTCGAAGTGTTGGAGTGCCAGCAGCATGGCCAGAGTCTCCTTCTCTATTGTTGAATACCCCAGTTGGTGCTTCTTGAACTTGGCGGAGTAGTAACACACTGGGTGGTTGATGTCATTTGTGCTCTCCTGTAGCAGGACTGCTCCTGCTCCAGAAGCACTGGCATCCACCTCCAGTGTGAATGGTCGAGAGAAGTCTGGCGCAGCCAGAACTGGGGCACTGCAGAGAAGAGACTTCGCACATTCGAAGGCATGTTGGCAGTCATCTGTCCACACAAAGGGTTGCTTAGGACTAGTCAATCTGGTTAGGGGGGTAACAACTACAGAAAAGTTCTTGCAGAAACATCTGTAGTACCCGGCCATTCCTAGGAAACGCTTTAGTTCCCGCCTGGTAGTGGGTCTGGGATAGGCAAGGATGGCTTCTACCTTGGCATCAACAGGGCGCACCTGCCCATGGCCAACTTGCTTACCCAGGTACGTGACAGTTGCCTTGGCAAACTCACATTTTGCCAAGGTGAGAGTTAGGGATGCCTTTGCTAGCCGGTCAAACACCATACTTAATGACCTCATATGCTCCTCCCACACAGAAGAGTACAGTACCACGTCATCAAGATAGACATTACAGTTTGGGACATCACCAAGCATCGTATTCATTAAGCGTTGAAAGGTGGCTGGTGCGTTTCGCATCCCGAAAGGCATAACTGTGTACTGTAGGAAATGGTCTGGAGTGACAAAGGCTGATATGTCAGATGCTTGAGGGGTGAGAGGCACTTGCCAATACCCTTTCAGCAGATCCAGTTTAGTAATATAAACAGCTGACCCCACATTGTCCACACAATCTTCCATGCGGGGCAAGGGAAAAGAGTCAGCCACAGTGACAGCATTCACCCTGCGGTAATCTGTGCAAAAACGTGTAGAACCATCTGCCTTAGGGGTTAGTAAACAGGGAGAACTCCATGGGCTATGGCTACGTTTTGCCAAACCATTTTCAAGCAAGTATTCCACTTCCTTCTTCATCATTTCCCTTTTTACCAGAGGGCAACGGTAAGGGTGCTGTCTAATAGGGGCAGCGTCACCCACTTTAACATCGTGTGCTACTACTGTAGTGCGTGAGGGGACATCCCCGAAAAGGCTAGGATAGGCCAAAATTAACTCTTTAACATCTTGCTTTTCACCATCAGCAAGATAGCACAAATATGTGTCTAGGCTTGACAATATTTCAGAGTTAGGTAGCCTACCACATTGTTGAGATTTGCTTCCCAGTTTCAAGCCATCGTCATCCACCTGTGCTACTGGGCTCAACACTAGAGAAACCGAGGCATCTGGGGTGACATCAGCCTCAGTACCTTTCTCTGAGGTGTCCTTGGTCTCCTCTCTAGAATGAAACAGTTTCAGCATGTTAATATGACAGAGCCGTGTCCGGCGTCTACGTTCAGGAGTGTGAATTACATAGTCTGTGTCACTCACTTTACTCTTAACTGTATATGGCCCTGAGAACCGTGCACTAAGGGAAGAACCAAGCACGGGCAACAGGACTAATACCTGGTCTCCTGGTTGAAAACTGCGTTCAACTGCTTTTCTGTCATAGCGCTGTTTCATTTTCCCCTGGCTGGTAGAGAGGGCAGCCTTTGCTAAGGAGCAAGCATGGTGAAGTCGTTCTCGACACTGAGTGACAAAATCCAACACGTTAGTTTTGGGGGAGGGACCAATGGACATGAACTGTTCTTTTAACACCTTCAATGGGCCTCGTACGCTGTGCCCAAACACAAGTTCAGCAGGGCTGAACCCAAGAGACTCCTGCTTAGCCTCCCGAATAGCGAACAGTAAAAAAGGTAACCCCTCATCCCACGTCTTCTCTGTTTCATAACAGTATTTGCGTAGCATTGACTTTAACGTCTGGTGCCAGCGCTCAAGTGCACCTTGGGACTCAGGGTGATATGCACTTGACACAACATGTTTAATCCCCAGGGACTGCAAGGTCTGCCCAAACACTTTTGACAGGAAGTTGCTTCCCCGATCAGTTTGGCAAACTTTGGGTAGGCCAAACGTAGTGAAAAATTTAGTCAATGCCTTAGTGACAGTCAGGGCAGTAATTGTCCGTAGAGGGATAGCCTCTGGGAAACGAGTGGCCACACACATTATGGTCAGGAGGAACTGATTTCCAGACTTAGCCTTTGGCAATGGGCCAACACAATCAACGATCACATGTTCAAATGGCTCACCCACTGCAGGTATCGGACAGAGGGGAGCAGGTGGTACCACTTGGTTAGGCTTCCCCGTGACTTGGCAGGTGCCGCAGGTCTTACAGTAACGAGTTACATCAGCTTTTAAACCTGGCCAAAAGAAATGCCTTAGGATTCGATCATAGGTTTTTGTGATGCCCAAATGTCCAGACCAGGGATGGTCGTGGGCCAACTCCAACACCTGTCTTCTGTAATCAGTGGGAACAACAACTTGATACACAACGCCCCAGTCATTGTCTGTCTCCCCCAACCCCTGCATGTTTCGTGAGACCCATTTGCGCATAAGCACCCGATCATCAAGGTAAAAAGACTGGCGTTTGCCTCTTACTTCTGCTGCCTCAACAGCCTCTGCAAAACATTTTGAGAGGGTTGTATCGGCCTGCTGAGCATTGATAAGGGACTCACGTGTGACTGGTAGTTTGGAGAGGGGATAGTCAACTGACAGGTTAGTGTTATCCAGACGCACCTTGTCTTCCCTAAGACCAGAGGCAAACATGGAGTCGGCTAGATGTATCCCTTCCTCTGTCTGTTTGCGGGCCTGAGCCCTAGTGAGGACACTAACAGAAAACACTTCTGGGTAGGTCTGTGACAATGCATCTAATGCATCAGGTTCTGGGTTGCATACAACTTCAGGGACAGGTCTCACCTTACCCCCAGCGATATCATTTCCCATAATGAAGTCAACACCAGGGATAGGGAACGAGTCCCGCACAGCAACACGGAAGAACCCAGTAACCAAGTCTGATTGCACATGTACATGATGAAGTGGGGCTGGCACACAACCCATCTCAATACCTTGTACAATAGTACTGGCTCCACAAGAAGATTCCCCACTCAGGGGTAGAACACCACTCAGAACAAAGGACTGTGAACCACCTGTGTCCCTCAATATCACAACAGTCCGTTGGTCCTCTGCCTTCCCTGTCAAAGACACCTGGCCTTCAAAAATGAAAGGCTTGAAACACTCATCAGGAACCATGGGCCTATCTGTAGCTAGTTGGGGGCCACCGGGGGGAACAGTTTTAATCAAACCAACACCTTTTGGTTGCTTACTCTGCTGTGTCTCCTGCTTACGCTTTAATGCATAGCAGTCAGAAACACTATGGCCTGCCTTAAGGCAAAAGAAACACTTTCTCTCACCCTTGGGACTTGTGGGGGACCCCTTGGAGCGGATGACCTGAGGATCATCATTTTTCTGATGAGGCTCACGCTTGGGAGCATTATCCCTTTTCCCTGAAAAGTCACTCTTATGAGTTAGGGCAAACTCATCAGCCAGCACAGCTGCCTCCTGTAGAGTAGTCACCTTCTGTTCATTTAAGTATAACATGGTACGCTCTGACATGCAAGTCTTAAACTCTTCCAGAAGCATTAGCTCTCTTAAGGCACTGAACTCTGAGGTTTTGGTTGCAAGGCACCACCTATCAAAGAGAGTACTCTTTTCCCTTGCAAACTCGACAAATGTTTGTGTAGCCGTTTTCTTCTGGCCACGGAAACGCTGTCGATACGCTTCTGGAACTAACTCATATGTTCTGAGTATCGCACTTTTCATCACACCATATTTCAAACTGTCTTCAAGTGACAGGGCTGCACAAGCCTCCTGAGCTTTGCCAGTTAGTTTGCATTGAAGCAGCAAAGGCCAGATATCCTGCGGCCACTGTAAGGCAGCAGCAATTCTCTCAAAAGCATTGAAATAACATTCCACTTCACTTTCTCTGAAAGGAGGTACTAAAGCAATGTGTTTACTCACATCAAATGTCAGAGATGGAGCAAAGGGCAGTTTGCTACGAGAAGGAGCCTCAGGGGACTGCAGTGAAACGGGAGGGGACCCTACGGGTGGTGCATGTTCTACTTTAGGGACCCCTGTGCCAGCCCTATGCTTTGCATCCAACTCCAGCTTCCGCATTTTAACAGACGTATCTGCCTCAATACGCTGCAACCCTAGCTTGAACTCCATGTCCATTTTTCGAGCATGTACTTTGTCTTCGGCCTCCAGCCGAAGGCGAGTTAAGCGCACCTTTAAACGTGCCTCATCTACTTTAGATGCCCCTAAAGAGGAACTCACAGAGAGTGTGGGTGATACTGACCCACCTTGAGCATCCCCCCCCCCACTGAGGAGGTTCACCCTGACCTTGGTCAGCCCCACCACCCACATCATCCACCACATCAGCCTCCCCCACCTGAGGAGAACCAGGCACCGGCGGCAACACAATGAGCCCATTCTGAACAAGCTGTGCAAATACAATGGCTCTTAAATCAGCTTTAAGGTGAGGACGAGCTGCCTGTACCTCAAAATGGTCAGCAATTATGTTCAAGTCGGCCTTCCTGCATTTGTTCAACTTTTCTAACGTTGGGTTGGTTAGAAACAACTTTAAGTCAAACTGTGCCATTTTACCATTGTATACAACACTAAACACCTGCTGCTGATCCCGGACGAGCCCCCAAATATATTACGACCTTTGACCCTATATGGGGTCTTGGCTCCAAAGGAGTAATATATGATGCGGCTGTCAAGAATCACAAACCAGTTCCAGCAACAAAGGTGTACATTTATTGGAAAGCTTTACAATATTATATATCAACAGGGCAAGCAATGTATCTATATGGCGTCAGGGTGGCCAATGCTAAAAATAACAAACAAAACACCCCCCCCAACCCTACCTAGAAAAGAAATAATCCTAAACTACACCAAAAAGAAAATTACAATCTAGGCTCCCTAACTACAAGTTAAACAGTGGGTCAAAACTGGGGCACCAAAATAAATAGCAGCACACCCTTACCAGATACAGCTTCCCTGGGGTTTGGGATACTTGGACAGTGGATACTAACTGTGTTTAACAACTTGGTCAGACTAGTAACTTAAGCAGACTAATATGCTTTCATTGGAAAAACTAAAGAACAGGGTCTCAGCAGCAGTGTTTGCATGGGGTGTTGATACAATGGCAGAAGAGAGTTGTGGTCTGTTCTCTCTCTCCTTTTATAGTGGGTGGTGATGAGGCCCAGGTGTGTTCCAATCTCCACGACACACCTCCAATCCCTACTGCCACGCCCACCATCCATCATCAACACTGGAAAACACTAAAAGTGTATTATGCACACAGACCAAAACAATACCGGGGCCACATAGGACCGTAACAGTCGGGCAGTATGTTTTCTCCTGTGGGTGACAGCTTGTGTGTGCGCGCGCGTGCCTGTGTGTGCAGGCTCGCGTGCGGGCGTGTCGTGGTGTGAGTGGGTGATTGTAACAGGGGGACGGACCAAGAAAAGACGCAGCCTCGCCGGATTGGAGCACAGAGGAAGACGCCAAGTTTAAAGGACTGTCAGAGAGGCGGCGACAGCGAACCCGTGCCTTCCTGGCTCCCAACCCGCCGTTCCACTGTTAGCCCTAGCTGCTCATTGTGTATTGTGTAGTCTGAATAGCGATGCAGCTAAAATGTAACCGGTGCCATTTGACTCAGCATGTAACTGACAGATCCGTCTGACGTAAATGGCCTCCTGCCAAGTTCCACTTCGCTAGCGGGTTCTCAGCTAAAGATAAGGGCGGGGGGGGCTGATCTTTTGTTTTCCAGTTTATATATTGTTTCTGACAGGGAGGTTAGCGTTTGTATTTTGTTTTGAGGTAAGAGTCACTTTTTCGTTCTAGCTTGTTTTCATGTTCAGTCCTCCCCTCTTGGAGATTTTGTACCTGATATGGCCTGAAGTGAGGAACACAAATAAAAAGATAATATCGAAAAGTCAACTGTTTGGACGGCGGTTTTCTTGGGAGCTGGGAAGGTCGGTTTTCCACACCTGATGTCTCGGTTCCCCCTAGACCGGGACATCACATGGGGGCTCGTTTCCAAACAAATTCATTTTTTTCCATTGGGTAAGTGCGTTCTTTTTTTTTCCTTCGTATATCTGGTTGGCAGTTTTGGTAAAGTTATGGATACGTTTGATATGGAGGAGTTTCAGAAGGGTCCCTCGAGAGAAAAATTAGATCGGTGTACAAAGGACAACTTGTTATTGTTAGTAAATTTCTTTGGGGTGGAGGTGCCACTAAATGCAAATAAAGATGACTTGAAGCATATGCTGAGTGAGAAATTGGAAAAGCGGGGGTTATTTCTTGGCAGCGGGGGAGCCGATGCACGGAATGTGTCGACACACGAGGGAACGGAGGGGCCTAGTGATGTCGCAAAGACAGGCCGTGCTGAACATCTCCTATCCGACGACATAAGCTATACATCAGCAGCCCACGCAATAGAGCACGCAGACAAACAGGAGCTGCTGTTACATTTACGCATTAAGGAGACAGAGACTCGTAACAGAGAGCTAGAGGTGGAGCTGATGAAGCTAAAATTGAGAGCGTTGGAAGTGGAGCGGTTACCACCCGTGGCTGCCAGTGGGATAACACCCCATCCGTCTAGTTCCACTAAGGGACAATTTGACATGAGTAGGCACATTGCATTGGTACCCCAGTTCAGAGAGAGTGAGGTGGACTCGTATTTCAATACATTTGAGCGCATTGCCACTGCCCTAAAATGGCCAGAAGAAATGTGGGCATTACTATTGCAATGTAAGCTGGTAGGGAGGGCGCAGGAGGTATGCACCAGTTTACCTATAGAAGAGGGCCTAAAATATGAAGTGGTGAAGTCTGCTGTGTTACGAGTGTATAAGTTAGTCCCGGAGGCCTACAGGCAGAAATTTAGAAATAAGAAAAAAACTGCCAATCAGACGTACGTCGAGTTTGCGCGTGAGAAGGAGGTAATGTTTGACAAATGGTGTCAGGCAAGCAAAGTGAAGGATATTGATGAAATGCGGGAATTGATATTGTTGGAGGAGTTCAAAAACCGCGTGCCCGAGAGCATTGTTGTGTATTTGAATGAACAAAAAGTCAAGTCTGTGTCGGCCGCAGCTGTGCTGGCTGACGAGTTTGTGTTAACTCACAGGGGTGGGGTTTCTCTCGCACCCCGTGAGAATAATTTCTCCAGACAGCCGCCGGAAAATAACACACGGAGTTCAAACGCTTCGTGGCGCGCTAACCCTGAGTCGGGCGAAACACGCGAGTGTTTTTATTGCCATGAATTTGGACATCTCATTGCAGTTTGTCCTAGAAGGAGAGAACCTAGACAGGATAGTAGGGGGCCTGGACCAGCCACTATTAGTTTAATTCATACTCAGCCCAGATCCTTGCGTGAGGGTGAACTTATAGTGGATAATGATTTTGAACCATTTATTTCCCCTGGTTTTGTGTCTCTCTCCGGCAATGAGGAGGATGTAGTGCCCATTAAAATATTGCGCGACACGGGGGCAAAGCAATCTATCATTTTGAGCAGTGTATTGCCTTTTTCCGACGACACGTATAGCGGTTTTGATGCGTTGGCGTGGGGAATAGAGATGAATGCCTTTCGAATCCCCATGCACAATGTGTACTTAAACTGCGCCTTGGTTTCTGGCCCGGTAAAACTGGGTGTGCGTGCCGAATTACCCATAGCTGGGGTAACGTTAATCCTCGGAAATGATTTGGCTGGCGGAAGAGTATTTCCTCCTTTAGAAATCGTTGGAACTCCATTGAAAGTTCCGTGTGTCCCAGCCCCTGGGGTGTGTGAATCGACGGTGTTCCCTGTGTGCGCAATTACGCGCGCGCAGTCTCGTAAACATGGTGAGGCGGTGGATCTCACAGATACGTTTATGATATCAGATGATGTGGTAAAACAAATGCAGAAGACAATTGTGACCTTGTTACCTAGTGAAGCAGAGTTAAGTTTGTCAGTGGATAGACCAGAACTCATTAAAGCACAACAGGAGGATAGTACACTGAGTAAATGTTTTTCGAGTGTCGGGGCATCAAAAGAAATACCCCATTCTGCCACATACTTGCTAGATGAGGGGGTACTTGTTCGTAATTGGTATAAAAATGATGTTGACTCGGTATACCAGGTTGTCGTGCCTAAAACATTTCGGCTTCAAGTCCTGAGCTTGGCTCATGATCATGGTTTGTCCGCGCATTTGGGGATCAGGAAAACACATGATCGAGTCCTCCGGTATTTTTTTTGGCCTGGATTAAAGTCTGATATCGCTCAGTTTTGTCGATCATGCCATGTTTGTCAGATGGTGGGAAAACCCAATCAAGTTATTCCACCGGCTCCATTACAACCCATTCCCGTGATTGGAGAGCCGTTTGAGCATGTCATTGTTGATTGTGTTGGGCCTCTGCCAAAAACTAAAGCGGGTAATGAGTATATTCTCACGATCATGTGTGCCGCAACTCGCTTCCCCGAAGCAATTCCGTTGCGGAATATTCAGGCACGAAACATAGTGAAAACCTTGATTAAGTTTTTTTCTACTTTTGGATTGGCAAAACGAATTCAGAGTGATCAGGGTACGAATTTCATGTCTAATGTGTTTGCTCAAGTGATGTTGGAATTGGGTGTAAAACACAATACCTCTAGTGCATATCATCCAGAGTCACAGGGGGCGCTGGAACGCTTTCATCAGACATTAAAGTCCATGATGAAGAAATACTGTTTGGAGCACGTAAAAGATTGGGATGAAGGGTTGCCTTTAGTGTTATTTGCAGTGAGGGAAACCACTCAGGAATCATTGGGGTTTAGTCCAGCCGAGTTGGTATTTGGTCACACTGTTCGGGGCCCCTTGCGGTTATTGCAAGAAAAATGGTGTGCAGATAAACCGAACCCCAGTCATAACATTTTGGATTATGTTAGCACATTTAAAGAACGGTTGCACAATGCTTGTGAGATGGCCCGAGAAAGCCTGAAAGGGGCACAGAGAAAAATGAAAATGCAGTATGACACAAAGGCAGTGGTCAGAGTTTTTCAACCGGGAGAACGGGTGCTTGTACTGTTGCCTATGCCAGGCTCTTGCCTACAAGCCAAATTCAGCGGCCCTTACTTAATCGAGAGAAAAATCAGTGATAATAACTATGTAATAAGCACCCCAGACCGAAAGAAGAAATCTCGGTTAT
This sequence comes from Protomyctophum bolini, assembly GCF_963924005.1. Lineage (NCBI taxonomy): Eukaryota > Metazoa > Chordata > Actinopteri > Myctophiformes > Myctophidae > Protomyctophum > Protomyctophum bolini. The sequence goes on from NC_137867.1 coordinate 2,571,090, forward strand.
GTCACGTCAACATGATAAAGAAATACGTTTCTCGGGATGGAGAGGAGGTCTCATCTCCACCGATGGTGATACCGGTGATAACTGTTAATGTAGTGCCTGGCCCATATAGACCGGAGGAAGATGGACTGGGTGCGGGCAGCACACCGAGGCCATGCGCCAGATTAAAAAATTCTGAAATTTTGAAAAATGTAGACGCTCATTTGTCACCCTTGTCTGAGGAAGCTCGTCATGATATTAGTGAGTTAATTTTTAGCCACTTGGAGTTATTTGGAGATCATCCGACCCAAACTACAGTGCTTCAACATGATGTGGATGTGGGGGAGCAGAGACCGATAAAACAACATGCGTACCGGGTTAACCCGGCCAAGAGAGCTTTAATGCAGCAGGAGGTGGAATACCTATTGGAGCGGGGTTATGCGGTCCCTAGTAGTAGCTCGTGGAGCTCACCGTGTTTATTGGTGCCTAAACCTGATCAGACCGTCCGTTTTTGCACGGACTACAGGAAAATAAATGCAATAACAAAACCGGACTCGTTTCCGCTCCCGCGTATGGAGGATTGTGTGGATCGCGTGGGAGCTGCACAATATGTAACAAAACTTGATCTTCTGAAAGGTTATTGGGCGGTGCCATTAACACCCCGTGCGTCCGAAGCCTCAGCGTTTGTGACCCCTGATAATTTTTTGCAATACACTGTTATGCCTTTCTGGATGAGAAACGCACCAGCCACTTTTCAACGACTAATGAATAAGACACTGGCCGGTATTAAAAACACTGACGCGTACCTAGATGACGTAGTGGCGTATTCCTCTACGTGGGCGGAGCATATCCAGACACTATATGAGATATTCGGCCGGCTGCGAGGGGCTAATTTGACAGTTAACCTCGCAAAATGTGAATTTGGAAAGGCTACGGTTACCTATCTGGGAAAGGAGGTGGGCCAGGGTCATGTACGCACCATTGCGTCAAAAGTGCAGGCTATTAGTGAATTCCCAGTGCCACAGAGTAAGCGTGAGCTTCGCCGGTTTCTAGGAATGACAGGTTACTATCGGGGGTTCTGCAGGAATTTTGCGGAGGTGGTAGCGCCACTGACAAGTATGGTTAGCCCTAAAGTCCCGTTTAAGTGGTCCTCGTATTGCCAGGTGGCATTCGAGTCTGCCAAGGCTCTTCTCTGCAGCGCGCCTGTCCTTACAGCCCCTGATTTTTCACGGCCGTTCAAACTGGAGGTCGACGCGAGTGACAGGGGGGCGGGGGCAGTGTTGGTACAGGAGGATGGTGAGGGCATTGATCACCCGGTTTGTTATTTCTCAAAGAAATTCATGAAACACCAGGTGAATTACAGCACTGTTGAGAAAGAGTTACTGGCTATGTTGTTGGCGTTACAACATTTTGAAGTATATGTTGGATCTAGTGCGCTGCCTGTCACTGTGTATACAGATCATAGCCCGCTAACCTTTTTGTCCCAAATGCGCAATAAAAATCAACGCCTGATGCGGTGGTCCTTGTTACTACAGGACTTCAGTTTAGATATTCAGCACAAGAAAGGGAAGGACAATATAATGGCTGATGCCTTGTCCAGAGCTCATTAAGAAGGATGTCGAGAGATTAAACATTCTTTTGGGAGAGAATAGGTTTAATTTTGGGAAGGGGGGTGTGATGATATTACAGGTTATACAGAGGAAGTCGGGCAGTATGTTTTCTCCTGTGGGTGACAGCTTGTGTGTGCGCGCGCGTGCCTGTGTGTGCAGGCTCGCGTGCGGGCGTGTCGTGGTGTGAGTGGGTGATTGTAACAGGGGGACGGACCAAGAAAAGACGCAGCCTCGCCGGATTGGAGCACAGAGGAAGACGCCAAGTTTAAAGGACTGTCAGAGAGGCGGCGACAGCGAACCCGTGCCTTCCTGGCTCCCAACCCGCCGTTCCACTGTTAGCCCTAGCTGCTCATTGTGTATTGTGTAGTCTGAATAGCGATGCAGCTAAAATGTAACCGGTGCCATTTGACTCAGCATGTACTGTAACTGACAGATCCGTCTGACGTAAATGGCCTCCTGCCAAGTTCCACTTCGCTAGCGGGTTCTCAGCTAAAGATAAGGGCGGGGGGGGCTGATCTTTTGTTTTCCAGTTTATATATTGTTTCTGACAGGGAGGTTAGCGTTTGTATTTTGTTTTGAGGTAAGAGTCACTTTTTCGTTCTAGCTTGTTTTCATGTTCAGTCCTCCCCTCTTGGAGATTTTGTACCGGATATGGCCTGAAGTGAGGAACACAAATAAAAAGATAATATCGAAAAGTCAACTGTTTGGACGGCGGTTTTCTTGGGAGCTGGGAAGGTCGGTTTTCCACACCTGATGTCTCGGTTCCCCCTAGACCGGGACATCACAGTTGGATAAAGTATAGCATCGCGCTTGGTGCTGCCGACGGGGATCGACGTTGGAGTCACGGATGTATCTGCCGGCGGTCAGAGTCTACAGAGCTGCTGCGATCGGTGAGATCTTTCCAAACTCCAAAGTGTTCTAGGAGGATTGTAAATATTAAGCGTTTCGTTCATCGCGAGGGATTAAATCACTGTGGACTCTAAGGGCCGATTCATACTCCTGTTTCGGCGCTGTAGTGCCGAAATGATTTCGGCTCGTCAGAAATTTTCAGTAGCACCGAAGAGCCGACTTTAGGACGGTACCCGCCCCCCCGAACCTCAAATGACGTCAAATTGTAGGCTCTACAGAGCCGAACCGACTTTTATTCGGCTCTAAAATAGGAGTATGAATCGGCCCTAACGTGCGCGCGCCTCGGTGGAAGAGGAGGACGGACGCAGTTTGTGTTTTATTCTAAGCGCAGTTGCGTTCCGCTGACTTTGGGACTCGTTTGGGGCGGGTGGGGGGTTTGGATGTAACCATTGATTGTTGTTTTGAGTTTGCTTTCTTGTTTGTTTATTTAAGTTAGTAGGGAAAGAGACAGGGAGAGACGTCATTGTGAAGTGTACTTTGAATACAACTTCCCATAAAGTGTGTAAAGTAAACCCCACGATCCCGCTTATTTATTCCTTAGTTAATAATTTGCCTTGCTGTGAAGAGGGCGATTGTTACAGGTGGTGGCCCATACGGGGATCTGGGGTTTAAAACAATATGGGGATAGCGTGATTTGCTAAGTGTTGTAAAAATGGTACACTGTAAAAAGAAAGCCAAGATCTGACAAGAAATAGTACACTGTAAAAAAAAAAGCCGAGATTATACGAGAAATATACACTGCAAAAAATCAAAAAAATTAATATGGAGAGAAGTGAGGGCACTACTATTACCGTGGAGCTGGCCTTAATTAGGAAAGAGCTGCAGATCCTCAAAAACCAGGTGCAGTATGTGCAGGGGAAGTTTGAGGTGTCCATGGAGAGCATTGTGAACAGGGAAGTGAGCCTAAGAGGGTACGTGGATTGCGTAATGGCAGACATGGAGATTCTCGTCAAGAACTCAGTAGAGCAGGTACAGAAAAACTGTTTTATGAGGATTGACGAGAAATGGAACGGTGAGGTGTCAGAAATAAAGAGAGCCAGTGCTTCACACCTAGGGTCCAACACGCTGCCTAACCCTTACGGTGGTTCCATCAGCGCTCCCTGCCATCTGGTCTCCCATGGCCGGCCCTCCAGCGCCAAGAAGGCTAGTCGGCAAGGCGGTAACAAAGGACACAAAAAGGAGACTGGGAAGGTGGCTCAGTTTGCACGTGCAGACGTCAAACTGGTGCAGCAGGTCAAGGGTGGATTGTTGCCATCGAGAGGCGGTGGTGGTGCCACTCCAGGACCCCGGGGTCGAGGTGTCCCACCTGAGGTGGAGTGCCTGATCCAGAAGTGGCCGTCGGGGTTAACCCTGGATGGGGTAAAGGAGGCTCAACGTGTGGATCCCAAAGTCATCCGTCTACGGGAAGATATGGGCCCGTCCGACCAGCGAACGGGCCGCGTGAGCTATGAGGAAATCCAGGGTATCCTATATCGTCGACGGTTGACCAAAGGCTCTGGATGGAAGTATCAGGTCGTGGTGCCTGAAGACCTGACCCACCCTTTCCTGGAGCAGTTCCATGACCGCCGGACAAGTGGTCATCTTGGTCGGCTGAGGACTCTCCTCCGGATCCTTGATGTGTCCTGGTGGCCAACAATCCGCAGAGACGTGTGGGAGCACATATCCCGATGTCACGTGTGTCAGCGGAGCAGGCCAGAGAAAAGCAAGCCGACCGGTAGGTTGCAGCCCTCGCAGGGGGACCAGGCGCCACCTGCCCTTGTGATCGACCCGACGGGGCTGGTCTCGAGATGTGGGAGAAGAAACACGATGCTGCAGGTCACCATTGACTACTGCACCAGCTGGGCCATGGTGAGAGAAGTTCAACGAGGGGTGGGAGGCTCTCAGGCCAGAAAAGCCAAGTATGAGGAAACCTGGCGGAACAGTGCGCAGTTCCAGCCAGACGCTTTGGTCTGGACGAGAACCTCTCCACTCTCAAAAACATTTGAAGCACACTCGTCAAAGCTAGTGCCCCCGAAGTGGTCAGGTTCAGCTGTAAGACGAGTTAGATAGGCCCTTGAGTTTACCTAATGAAATGGAAAGATCAGTAAAGTAGATGTGTTAATGTGGTCAACCTCAACCCCTCCTTTTGGGAGGACTTGGAGAATTAGCTTCCAGCTGGGGGGGGGGGGGACTGTGACAAAAAGCACATTATTAATGTCAGTCTGCTTTATTTTCTGTGCATGTTTTTTATGTACGGGTTGATATGAATATATGTGGGTTGTGAGAGTAATGCTTTCCTATTTCTATGTGAAAGGTAACGGGTCTGGTACACTAGGGTGATTCATAGGTGTCAATGACGGATTGATACCACACCCAAAGGTACTTAGGGAGGAAGTGGCACACGGGGGGCGGACCCCAAAACATACAGTGTGTTGTGTAGGCCTACACGGAGGGGAAAAGGAGCTCCAGGCGCCAGATAACGTTTGAGCAGCCATTAAAGTTTAAACGGACTTATCTGCAGCCGTAGCAATCAAAGAACAGTCTTGCCCGTTGGATAAAGTATAGCATCGCGCTTGGTGCTGCCGACGGGGATCGACGTTGGAGTCACGGATGTATCTGCCGGCGGTCGGAGTCTACAGAGCTGCTGCGATCGGTGAGATCTTTCCAAACTCCAAAGTGTTCTAGGAGGATTGTAAATATTAAGCGTTTCGTTCATCGCGAGGGATTAAACCACTGTGGACTCTAACGTGCGCGCGCCTCGGTGGAAGAGGAGGACGGACGCGGTTTGTGTTTGATTCTAAGCGCAGTTGCGTTCCGCTGACTTTGGGACTGGTTTGGGGCGGGTGGGGGGTTTGGATGTAACCATTGATTGTTGTTTTGAGTTTGCTTTCTTGTTTGTTTATTTAAGTTAGTAGGGAAAGAGACAGGGAGAGACGTCATTGTGAAGTGTACTGTCTACCTTTGAATACAACTTCCCATAAAGTGTGTAAAGTAAACCCCACGATCCCGCTTATTTATTCCTTAGTTAATAATTTGCCTTGCTGTGAAGAGGGCAATTGTTACACTTTAGATGACTCGGTTATTTTTTAAATGTGGAATTTTAAATTAGATTTACTGCTATCCGTGACAATTTATTTGGGACACCTTTCTCCAGTGTGTGTCTAAAAAAGTCACCCTGATGAAGGCAGTTATAATAGAAGGCAGTTAGCCACAACGCGTAGTGCATTTTAAACTTTTGGAAATGCATTGCATTGCCTTGCTCGTCTTTTTTGCATCAATTCTGTCACCCAGTAGCCTGGGCACCATTTAATTTTGGTATACGATCCGAGAGGGAGCGGATGATATGGTTACGTCATGTTGTAGTATTGTTTTGTAGTGGCCAGACAGGAACAACAGGCGGCGGCAACTTCCTTTTCCCTCTCAATAAAAGCTACAGGCTACGAGAGCTTTTATTAAGAGGGAAAAGGAAGTTGTCGCCGCCTGTTGTTCCTGTCTGGCGACTACAAAACAATACTACAACATGACGTAACCATATCATCCGCTCAAGCCCGGATCATACAGACTTTTGAAATAGAGACCAGGCTTTTCTCCGAGGTGGTGGAAAGCCTGGTGAGGCGAGGTTAGTCACCCAGTAGTTACAGTGAAGACATACAGACGGAAGAGGGGGAGACACACACAGAAAAGGTTGTCATGAACGGGACTCGAACTCGCAACACGCTGTCAGGCCAGAGCCTATATGTTGCGTTGTGCCTGGACCACTAGGCCAGGGGACCATATATGGTCTTAATATTGTCTTATCTTTTCTTTTTTTGTATCTAAAACACTTTGAATTGTCTTTGTGTACCAATAGATTAACGGAGTGCTCCAGCGCTGACCCCGGAGAACCCAATGGACACAAACCAGACGACCATGAGGGAAGAGGAGGATGGATTATAGTGATCACTGAATTGATGTAAATGTTATCATTAAAATGTCAAGACAGCTGTATGCACAGTATGTAGACACTTCCCAATTCACACATAGAAATAGAAACACTCTCAGAGTTACATAGAAAGTCTGATGATCCAATCAGTTTACAATGACAGACAACAATGACTTGACTCATTGAAAGCCATTGATGAATATATTAGTAATTTCAATCCAAAGGCGCAGGTTAAGAGATCCAAGGTTTAAGAGAACCGCTGCCTACTGGATTGGATAAAACTGTTTATCTATAAATGCACCAAGTCTCTGTGTGTACGTCTCCAATCCACGCAACTCGAGAACCGTTCGTGACACCGACTTCAAATGTGACACATGATGCGGCACAAAATGAATGAATCATCTTCCTGGGTAAATTTGTGACACGGTGACAGCAGTGCATGGAACAATGGTTCACTGGGCTGGTATGTGACTTTGGGTGTGGTCCCTCCCTTCTATTGACTGACACCAGGTACAATATGGTCTACAGTAAGCATTGATGACGGTATAGATAAACACCTGATGTGACAAACAGGGCCTCATAGCTCAGTGGTTAGAGCACTGGTCTTGTAAACCAGGGGTCGTGAGTTCAATTCTCGCTGGGGCCTATCAGCCTTTTAACCAGAGTTGATGAAAGCTCCACATCGCACACACACACACACACACCTTCATAGCCTTTATCAATGACAACAGAAATTATATTTGAATGATATAATTTTACTAAGCGGGAACCCTTTTGGTGTTTTAAGCATTATGTTATGCTTTAGCTATTGAAAAATAGCAGATCTACAAGCTCATAGCTCATACTGTAGCTACGAGCTTGTAGATCTGCTATTCTTTTTAAATCATGAAAATGTGGCGCACATCTTTGAATACTTCAAAGATGTTATTCTGGGTGCCTGCCATGCAATGGCAGAAACACAGGTTGAAATCCGAAACCAATACTTAATCGTATTCAAGACACGAAACTTTGACGTCTATGGCCGGCCGCACGGTTTACCAAAGCCCCACAATATATACATCGAAATGTGCGGCTCGGCCGGGAATGGTGTGCTTGTGCTTTTCTTTCCGATTCGAGTTACCGTGCCGACGTAATTCGCAATAAACGACGCGAAAAATGCCCCATGCAAAGTCAATGGGGAAACGCGGGTAAAAACAGAAAACGACACGTTACTTTGGAGCCACATTGCTCTTGCACACTGTTACGTAGACACACGATTTAAACGTCAAACAGCACAGGAGGCCATCGACTTTGTCCTGGTTAAGACGGAATTCGAATACGTTGCACGGTTTGCCCGCTATCGCAGTTCAAAGTGTGTGTGGTCTGAGCAAAAATCTCGACTTAGAGTGTCGCACGCCCAGAGAGAGAGCGGGTCAGAGTGAGAGGCCAATGTGAAAACTGTAGCGAAATTCTCCTAACAAATCGTTCTCACGGCCAAAATATTAACTTTACACGCATGGGTTTCGGTAATTTTGTAGCCACACTCGTCCTCTTTCACCCAATGTCACAACCACAGCCCAGATTCATATGGTACGTGAACTACAGCCCTGAAAGCGACCGGTGTACCATCATAATGTGTCATGAAACGCCATGTTAACTGCCTGAATGAGTCAGCAATTTTTTCATCACAAACACAATTTCTTAACTCGCTCTTATAACCACGTTTTTTATCGTACCAATACCACGATCGCACACGGCGTACCTCAATGTCTCGGGTCACTCACGGCGAAAACAAAAATCGCATTCGACTTTTACTTTTTGCGCTAGAGCAATTTGTTCGGACCGTATATCTGAACAAATTCAGCATAACAAAAAAAAGGAGTTCCCGTTCAGAATGGGTTAACTTTCAATAGTGGTGGCATTTGCATAGACTAGCCCAGCTGAAATTGATACATTGTTAATGATTCACCCTTCACACACGCGCGCACACAAACGCACACGCACGCACATGCACACATGTGCACGCACACACACACACATTGAAAGTCAATGAAGAAAATTGGGGAAACACGTAACTCTGTCATTTCTTCGGAACCGGGCCGCCCCCCCTGAGAGAAACCAAATGGACACACACACACACACACACACACACACACACACACACACACACACACACTCTGTGTTCCTATTGGCTGGCCTTTACACAGCTCTAACTATTGTTTACAAGCCTCAATGCTACAGCCTCAAACTTTGGTACATGGACGTAGACCATCAAGAGGAACAAGCTGTAATGGCTTAATTGCTTAAGCCCCGCCCCCCTGTATTCCTATTGGCTGGCCTTTACACAGCTATAACTTTTGTTTGCAACATGCTACAGTCTTGAAACTTGCTCCATGGACTTGGACCACCAATAGGAGCACGCTGTAAATGTTTAATTGCTTAAGCCCCGCCCCTCTGTCGTCCTATTGGCTGGCCTTTACACAGCTCTAACTATTGTTTACAACATGCTACAGCCTCAAACTTTGGTACATGGACGTATACCATCAAGAGGAACAAGCTGTAATGGCTTAATTGCTTAAGCCCCGCCCCTCTGTATTCCTATTGGCCGGCCTCTAAACAGCTATAACTTTTGTTTGCAACATGCTACAGTCTTGAAACTTGCTCCATGGACTTGGACCACCAATAGGAGCACGCTGAAAATGTTTAATTGCTTAAGCCCCGCCCCTCTGTCTTCCTATTGGCTGGCCTTTACACAGCTCTAACTATTGTTTACAACATGCTACAGCCTCAAACTTTGGTACATGGACGTAGACCATCAAGAGGAACAAGCTGTAATGGCTTAATTGCTTAAGCCCCGCCCCTCTGTATTCCTATTGGCTGGTCTTTGCACAGCTATAACTTTTGTTTGCAACATGCTACAGTCTTGAAACTTGCTCCATGGACTTGGACCACCAATAGGAGCACGCTGTAATGGCTTAATTGCTTAAGCCCCGCCCCTCTGTATTCCTATTGGCTGGCCTTTAAACAGCTATAACTTTTGTTTGCAACATGCTACAGTCTTGAAACTTGCTCCATGGACTTGGACCACCAATAGGAGCACGCTGTAAATGTTTAATTGCTTAAGCCCCGCCCCTCTGTCTTCCTATTGGCTGGCCTTTACACAGCTCTAACTATTGTTTACAACATGCTACAGCCTCAAACGTTGGTACATGGACGTAGACCATCAAGAGGAACAAGCTGTAATGGCTTAATTGCTTAAGCCCCGCCCCTCTGTATTCCTATTGGCTGGCCTTTGCACAGCTATAACTTTTGTTTGCAACATGCTACAGTCTTGAAACTTGCTCCATGGACTTGGACCACCAATAGGAGCACGCTGTAAATGTTTAATTGCTTAAGCCCCGCCCCTCTGTCGTCCTATTGGCTGGCCTTTACACAGCTCTAACTATTGTTTACAACTTGCTACAGCCTCAAACTTTGGTACATGGACGTAGACCATCAAGAGGAACAAGCTGTAATGGCTTAATTGCTTAAGCCCCGCCCCTCTGTATTCCTTTTGGCTGGCCTTTAAACAGCTATAACTTTTGTTTGCAACATGCTACAGTCTTGAAACTTGCTCCATGTTGACCACCTCTCACACACGCGCACACACAAACGCACATGCACGCACATGCACACATGTGCACACAAACACACACACACACACACATTGAAAGTCAATGGAGAATATCCGGGAAACACGTAACTTTGTCATTTCTCAACCGTCTCAGACGCGGGGCGGCTCGCCGAAACCGGGACGCCCCCCCCTGAACGAAACCAAATGGACCCTTACAGCTCAGACATCTTAGCATGTTAGCATTAGCATGTTAGCATATTAGCATGATAGCATGTTAGTATTAGCATGTTAGCATATTAGCATGATAGCATTAGCATGCTAGCAATGCTAACATTCCCAATAAACTTAGACAAATTACCCCATTGAAAGTCAATGGAGAGACCTGGCTCACATGGCTCACATACATCTTTGAATACTTCAAAGATGTTATTTTTAGCTCAAGTCTTTGTTCCTGGGAGGGTCCCTGGAACAATATATTTTCAGATGGGGTTTTGCGGCCAATTATACATAATTCTGGGGCTCCTTGACCTGAAATAGTTTGAGAACCACTAACATAGTTTCAGAAAACTGTCAGGATCTAGAAGATATTTGTAGAATCATCCTCAGGTCTAAATGGTTTATAACCAATCAATATTCCTGAAGAAGATCCCAGTGATCGAAACGTTGAATCAATGAACCAGTGGAGCTGAGTTATATTAAGATCTAACGCTCGGCAGTTCGCTAGGGGACACGTCCAATCTTGGGCGTGGACAACAGAAGTACTTTAATATACTCACATTCTATTAAAACCAAGAGAATTGGCCACTCTTGCGGCATGACGTAATACGTGCCCCCTCGCCCGAGGGCATAATAGCACGTATTCGCTCATGCGCATTATTCCGTTTTCTCTTCTGCAGTCAATCTAGTATCACTGACAAACGTAACTTTCTGATCTAAACTTTTTAAAGTTTTAGCCTCATCAGGACGGGTATCTTCTTGCTCGGTACCGTGAGGTTCAGCTAAGTTATCTCAGTGATATTGGACTCACTACGAAAACGCAAGTTTGTGCTGCATAAGCCTGCTTCACTAGGATAGAGCGCTTTATCAGCCTCTCCACGTTAGCACAAGTTGCTAGCTAGCTTCTCCGACGACACCGACTACGACGATGATTACATCCCCCGAGGCGGGTGGAGACGATCCGGAAATGGGCAATGGAATTTGGACTGAGCTCAGATTTGACTAGAGCACTGAAGTATGACGTCAATTACACATCCTACCTGGGATGGGTTTTTATTTTTTTGAGCGGAGCTGGCCCCTCCTATGCACAGCTTTGTGTGTGTCTGTATCACCAAATGTGATGATTTGATTGGCTGATTTGATATGATGACGTCATCGTCACACATCATCATCATCTTCATGAAAGGCAGCACTCACTGAGTGATGATAAGAGCGCCGCTCACTTCACATGAGTGTGATTTTTTATTGTTTTAACATCTGGCTTTGTGTGTTTGGCTTGTGATGTGTAGCTAAGTCTCTAAGGACTTTGTATGACGTCACGTGTAGATAAGTCTATGGACTTTGTATGACGGATATTCTTTTGTACATCAAATTGCCAAGTCAATGGTAAATGACGTAAGTGGGTGACTTCATCATGCCAGAAAAGCGCCTCTCACTTCACACAAGTGTGATTTTTTTAACTCCGTTCTGAATTCTAATTAACATTTTTGTCCAGCTTTGTGCGACTGCGTTAACCACATTTGAGATGATTTGATTGGCTGAGCACGGAATGTGATGTATGATGATGTACGAAGATAAGATCGCCCCTCACTTCACACAGGTGTGATTTTTAACCCATTCTGAATTTCCATTGAGTACGCACAGCTGTGTGTGTGTGTGTGTGTGTTCAGCACAGAATGTGATGATTTAATTGGCTGATGTATGATGACATCATCATCATCATCATGATGAAAGGCACCACTCACTTCACATGAGTGTGATTTTTCTTTCTCTTTTTTTGTTGAGAGGTCTAGCCCCTAAAACGCCTGGCTTTGTGTGTTCAGCCTGTGATGTCATGTGTGTGGCTAAGTCTATGGACTTTGTATGACGGATATTCTTCTGCACATCAAAGCCAATGGTAAATGACGTAAGTGGGTGACCTCATCATCATAAATGATCATCATGACATATTGACCTGCATTGAATCCAAGGCTTCATGGGATGTGTAATTGATAGAAAATACGACATTTGTTTTTGGGTGAACTGCTCCTTTACACAGATCTCGAACGAAGATAAATTCCCTTGCACTAGAGAGGACCAAATGTCCCCACAAGTATAGCAGAATATGACACACAGACCATTTTCCTGGTGTCGCCAGATCAGAGTCAAAAGGTGCAGATGAGAATTGCTGTGTGAATTGGTGTCATTAAGGCGTGCATGGCAACAGTTTGTGTTGCGTGTGATTTCACACCAGAAGATATATATGATGGTGCACCGTGTTGAAAATGACTGTAGACATTGAGAGAGAAGAGAGCGACAGACAGACAGACAGACAGACAGACAGACAGACAGACAGACAGACAGACAGACAGACAGACAGGGCGATGTTGTTTTGGACCGTTTCCAAAGAAGGGGGAACAAAGCGACACTATCATGTGTCTGTAACAGTGAGGAACAAACTGTATTCCTTTGGGGGCTACTGTTTTGTAGGGACCTTCAACAACATGGAACAGATGGACGTCCATGTCTTCAACACAGTGTCTTTATGCTGGAAGAAGTTACCTCCAGTGGAACCTGGAAGAGGAGACGGTCACCTTGAGGTTCCATCCAGGCGCTGCAACCACACAGCTGTGCTGATAGAAGATACAGTCTACATCTGGGGAGGCTATCCTTACTGCAATGTGCTTTATGCTTTTGATGTCGACGCCCACGTGTGGTCCAAACCCAACATTGTTTCTGGCACTGTTCCAGAGGAGAGGTGGGGCCACTCAGCCTGTGTGTTGGAGAAGGTCATGTTTATCCATGGAGGAGAAACCAAACTGAATGTATACACTAATGACATTTACAAGTTGGACACCAGCACAATGGTCTGGTCTTTAATTAACACCAGAGGAACTTTTTCAGGATATCACTCTGCCACCATCATCGGAACAAAGATGTTTGTATTTGGGGGCTACATGGGGGGTCAGGACTACAACACCATTAGAGTGTTTGACATAGAGGTCAACCACTGGCTGAGCACACCTTCTGCACAGCTTCTACCAGAAGGACGTTGGGGTCATTCAGCATTTACCTACAATGAAGAGCTGTACATATTTGGTGGCTGGAACCGTAAGAAGACCTTCAATGATGTGTGGAAATTCCGTCCAGAGACTTTCTCCTGGAAGAAGGTTGAGCCCAAGGGGAAAGGACCAGGTCCATTTATCAGAATGAGCTGTTGCATGGTGGGAGATCGTATCATCCTTTTTGGAGGATACAAGCACAGAATCAACACCAACACACCCACTGATGAGCTGTACATCTTTGACTTGAGTCCTTCTCTTAAGACTTTATGTAAACTAGCAGTTATTCAGGTCGGTCTGGACCAATCAGAACTCCCACACGACATCAGGTGGGAACTGGTAGCCATGACAACCAACAGTGTGCTCACTGCCAACAAGGTCACTAAAAGAAGGAAAACCAGTAAACATTGAGTAACTAAACCAGACTCCATGTGACCACCAGTATAATGACATCACTCATGTACACTATGACATCAGAATGGGATGATTTAATTGGCTGATGTATGATGACATCATCATCATCATCATCATCATCATCATCATCATGATGAAAGGCACCACTCACTTCACATGAGTGTGATTTATTTTTCTCTCTCTTTTTTTTGAGGTCTAGCCCCTAAAACGCCTGGCTTTGTGTGTTCAGCCTGTGATGTCATGTGTGTGGCTAAGTCTATGGACTTTGTATGACGGATATTCATCTGTACATCAAAGCCAATGGTAAATGACTTAAGTGGGTGACCTCATCATCATAAATGATCATCATGACATATTGACCTGCATTGAATCCAAGGCTTCATGGGATGTGTAATTGATAGAAAATACGACATTTGTTTTTGGGTGAACTAGATACGCTGTTGTTCTCAGGTTTAACTGCGTTAATAGGGAATTAAATCAGATATTGAGCAATATTTAACCAGTAACAAGATACAACAAGGATTTGCATGCATATTCCCAGCAGAGGCACAAGATTATATTTCCTTATTTGAAGACTAAGACCAGTTCTTCTCAATATAAGAAATGATGAATGTACTACAGTTTCATTTGTTTTACTTTATTCATCTGTAAATCTGACTTAAGTTCTGATATCACATGATGTTGCAGCATGTTGCAACTGTAACCATTCAACAGTGAGAGGCTTTGGTACACTTTAAAATCTGCAACAAATTTTACCATCACACAATGTTTCAGATCAAACATTTATAAGAACCATGGCTTTGGTTAAAGTGCAAATTCACCAACATTGCAGCTGTACGGAAAGCTTGAATTATCCTCTATCTGCAATGTGTTTAATAAAAATCCACCGTAGACATGTTCAAGACATTCCTTGCAGATGATTTTTTCCCCCTAAGTGCTGGAGTTTGGAAGCGCTCGTTGACTATGACTCAACAGCCATTTTTCAATTTGCACATAATGCAGGAGGCAGCAGGAGGTTGCTTTACGGATAACGAGTGCTTCCAAACTTTACACTTACTCCAAACTCTGACACTTACTACTAAAATAAAACATGAAACAAAACTAAAGTAGATTATTGTAAAATGTAAACAAAAATGCATTTAAAATGTAACAAGTGCCACGTAGCAAGTCAACAACTGGCCAATAAAATATTTTAGAATCTGCCAGAATTTGTCATATTTATTTATATTTAAATTAAAGAATGCTCTATTGTGGGCTCAATAAGCAGGAACAATTAGGTGCTATAGTTATCAATACAATGTATACAAGCTCCATCCCTAATCAGTAACACATTGCCCCAAACAACACTGCCCCTGGGGCAATAGCAGATCCACAAGGTCATAGCGCAGCAATGAGCTTGTAGCTAAAGTATGACAATGCAACCCATTTTGGGCGGGAACCACTTTTGGTGTTTTAAACATTATGTTATAATTTAGCTATTGAAAAATAGCAGATCTACAAGCTCATAGCGCGCCACCGAGTGGCACGCTATGAACTTGTAGGTCTGCTATTTTTGAAAAATCGTTAAAATGTGCCTCAAATCTTTCTGAAAATTGTCATGATTTAGAAAACCTTTTATTTATTTTTGACGTCAGGCCTGAATGGGTTAAAACACCATAAGGGGTTCCCGTCCTGAATGGGTTAATGAAGTAGAAAAGATTTTGAAATAAACAATTAAAAACCAAATGAAGGAAACTCAAAATTAAGGGACCCATAAAAATATGTCTGTGACCCACAAATGGGTCCTAACCCACTGTAGTTCACTGGTTGGGAACCAGTGAATTACAGCATATGAAGACCCTTTTCCCAACATCATTACAAGACCAAATTGAGAGCCGAAATCAGTCTAAATCTTTGTGTAGCCCAATCACATCTCCTAGGTAATATTTCATGGGGACATATTCCATGCCCTTGTGAGTGTACCGATAATATGGAGTGTAATCAACCAGGTTACAACAGCCGCTAACAACTCAGTGGCTTGAGCCATGTGTGGAATCTCAATTTTATATGCCATGTAATCGGTATCATAACAAATAGTATCGTGCTGCTGTAACTCCAAGCAATATAATGCTGAATTGATAACATATATGTTTCTTACCAGACCAAATTCAGGCAGGTTACTGGAATTAACAGTAGACACAACTAATGACTTATCCCGTATATATTTGTTTCCATTTAGACTAATCCATCTAACAGATACTGCATGGTTTACCTCACCATTTCCAAGGAAGGCCTTCATTTTGTCTTTCAAGTATGACATATTTCTGATTTCTGATGTTGGACCCAACAAACACTCATTTGCAAAAATGGGGTGTTCTGCACTTACAGTCTGGCAACATTCATACATTTGATTGTTCCTAATCAGAGACTTGCAAATATTCTTTAAATTTGACTTCAAGGCCCACTTTTTGAAAAAGCAATGTTTAGATTCGAATCTCATGCACATGTGACGTACCATTGGCCCTAGTTCTTTCATTTGGGATGCTGCATGTATCAAATAGTGTTGTTTGGGGACGATGTTGTTATCTGGGAAAAGGTTCTTCATATGCTGCAAGTGCTGCTCGATGAGCGTTTTCAATTTGTTGATGGTCTGTAGACCAATAACAGGAGCAAACAAAATTTGAACAATTTCGATCAGTTCAAGAATTAATGTGTAATAATATTCATGGCCTTTCACGGCATCGATCAAAAATGGCAGTATCTTTAGGAGAACAAGCATTTGCCCTGAGGACTGCTTCAACTTATTATCACTGGAAGCCAAAGTGGTGTATGATATAGGGCTTGGTTTATCACCAACATCAAGTGGACAGTATTGGAATGCAATTAGTGCACTATTCAGAGCATCCAACTGTAGTTCTCCTGAAAGAACCAAATCTTTTATGACACATTTTATTTCTAATGGAGCAATGCCTTCCAAAATTACATGCATCATATCTTGGGGTGACTGTTTTATCAAATTAAAGCCTGGGAAATCTAACAGTTTGCTCCGTCTGTTGATGCCAAATGTAGTTTTTAAACTGCTTCTGAAAGACTCTGTGTTGGCTTTCTCTATGTCACTGCACTGCCGGAGGTGTCTCTCTATTGTCCTTTTCTCAAAGTTAACCTCATCAAAATGCTTTTGCATGTTGTCAAATGAACATTCACACTGGCGACATTTACTGTAAGCAAATCCAACACCCTCTTTGAATCCACAAAGCTCATGCTGAGCTAAGGTGTCTCCACATATTGAAACTAATGCTCCAAATATTTCACGCTCACCATTCCCAATTAGAATTTTAACCCCATTATATAGCTTGACCATGTCTTGACGCAACCTTTCCAAAATTGCATCCACTCCACATTCTGAGAGCTCACTCCTCTTTGCAATGGCGAGTAGTCTAATGGCAGCTAATTTGGATCTATATTTAGGATTAATGTTCCCCAACGTGTAATAAAACATAGTCAACTTATGCTTGGAAGCATGAGAACCAAGTGGATTGCATATATCAATATCATCTGTATAAATAATTATCTGTAACGCAGAGGGCCGAGCAGAAAATAAAGGGTGGGATTTAATGAGTTCTCCATCATTGATGTCATAGAAATAACCACTTCTGCATCTCTGTGGCTCATCTATCATCGCCAATACATTTGGATGAGACAAGAGCTGTTCCAGACTTTTGATAAGGGGCACATAATGGAAACATTTTTGTTTGGTTGAGAGGACTCTTTTTGCCCCTTTCTTAAGGAGACAAGCAATATTCCCAACACAAACCTCTTCTGACTCCACAAAATTGAAAATGTCCTTAATGACACGGTCCTGCCTGTACGTTGTCGAAACTTCTGCAAAAGGATCCTCAATCTGGTCAAACACAGCCATGGCCTCGTTTTCAAGTTCAGTTCCTTGATGTTGCTGGAATACGGCTTGTAGTCGACTCCTGAGGTTAGACACCAACAGAGCTTGGTACTGCTGCATCCCCGCCACAACATCATTCACAGCGCTCTGAAAAACACGGTAGAAAAGGACAAATTACATCACAATAGTCCAAAACATGTTGCATGCCCAAATGGAGATATAGCTTCATACTGTAGACTTGTCTGACAACACTATCATCAGTGTAGTGTAAATTATTGCTTAAGTATTTTCTATTCCCCTCAATAACTTTTAATCTGTACGTGGTCAGCTTTTTTTACACTCTACACCAAACCTCATCACTAAAAAACAGCAGATCTACAAGCTGTGGCACTGCGACCCGTTGTGAGCTTGACGATCTGCCGTTTCAAAGAAATGTTACCCCAGAATACGTATGCTAGTGTGTGTGCCCCCCCCCCCCCCCCCCCCCCCCCCCCATTTTACTCTGATAGGCTTAAGGGGTCCCCTTAAGCCTATGCTTAAAGGGACAGCTAACTGGTATTCAACTTGCAATAAGACAAACCTGTGTAAGACGGTGCTTTTCTCTCGCAATCAACAGAATCGCAGTAGCTTGTCTGGACAGCTCCTTAAAAAGAATATATATATATATATCAGAAGTGTGTATTAAACCTCACTAACCACAATTTCCCAATATCCATGAATCATGCTATCATGTGTTGAAGAAACTACTGTAGGCTTACCTTAGATGTGCATGATGCAGAGGTGTCTTCTGTAGGCTCTGGCAGATCTGGGCTAATCACAGCATCTTGTCTGGTCAGATCCTAAATAAAATAAATAAATAAAAATATCAGAAGAGTGAGTGAGTGCATGCGTGTGTGTGTGTGTGTGTGTGTGTGTGTGTGCGCGCAACTGTGCACTCACTGAACACAGCATTTATTTTAAAAGTACACTTGTCACATCACGTGATTTACGGAACCAGTAGAGTTGTTCTCACAATATTGTGATAACAACTCCGCTGCCCACCTGGAGTTGGTACAGTGGGCAGCATGTAGAAATAGCAGATCTACAAGCTTACAACGAAGCTGGCAAAACACATTTTAAGTCTGTAGATCAGTATTTCTGACACAATTAAGGCCCTGTCCTATACGAAGTATACATTTGGCTTCAACACGTGTTGTACTAGTTTTGGGTTATGTGACTCCTACTGTCATAAAATAAACAGATGAGACGACTACTAGATCACAAGCTAGGAGCAGGAGATGAAGTGATGGAGAGTAGGAGATGAAGTGATGGAGAGCAGCAGCCTACTGCAGTTTGCCCCATTCACAGCAATGATGTGACTAAACAAACATGCATGTCTTTATCAATCCTGACACTGCAGGATAGATTATCACCCATCGGTCAGATTTCAAAATGATTGACTTAATATTGATAATTGATAATTGACAAACTATTGTACTAACTATAAGTTTTAATATCTAGGCTTGAAATCAGTTAAGATATTACGATAACATAGGTCCAGAAAATAAAGTGCTGTTGTTCGTTTATCAATAATGCATTCATTTAAGACTCGAGTGTGTGTGTACTGGTGAAAGGATACATCTTGCGGCGACTGTAAGCAGTCTGATTGCATATATTGCATTTATTTAACAGCTGTCATCTCGACCACAATCAAATTAATCAGACAGTTAGATGAGTACCAAATTAATTTGATGGCATAAACCGTGGTTTAAATTTTGGAGACCACACAACCCTAATCGTGTGTTTAAGAAACTAGGCTTACCGTAGATGTGCATGATGCAGAGGGGCCTTCTGCAGCGTCTGTAAAATTCGGGTCAGCGTTCTCAGGAAGCTCATTGTGCAGTGGAGGGGTAATCGTGAAGCCAGAGTATAATGACACGGTAGGGTCAAAAACACCAAAATGCTCTGGAAAGACAGGGTCAGAATCAACTTTGTCATCATATCACAGGTTTGTTTAGGTTCATGCTCCATTTGCATGAGATAATGGGGAGAAGGGGGGCAGCAAGGGGGAAGAGAGGTCAAGTGCAAGTACCTGAGGGTGACACTCCGTTATCCTCCATTGTTGCATGGCCTTCAGCTGACTGCACTCTTTCCATTCCATCCACAGGTGGTTGGTCTCTGTTAATGGTGCAAAGTGAAAGTACATTGATTGATTGATTTATTAACAGTTTGCAGAATTACAGTACATTTCAAGTACAACTCAATACAACAACTGTTAACAGTGAGTGGACGACACCATAAAGCATTACACTTGTTTACAATAGGGCCCACCATTAAGAACTAATTTCAGGTAGTTTAGTTGAGTGTATCCATCTAATCATAAACTCTACTTAATCTCAGATAGACACCTCTCTTTTTGTACTATACATTCATCCATCAGATGTTTTTACTTTATACATTTAGACAAAACAACCGTTATGAAGGTAATGTCTCTTGGTAATTTTTAACAAATCAATGCATTACTAGACAAAATAGGTTCATAATTAGTTATATTATTAAAAAACACATTAAGTCACTGTCTGTGTCAACAACAAATTCCATGTCTGTTCACATTTCATAAACATTGAGGTTAACTAAATAAAGACATTCCTAGGACACTGACAATTTGCATGGCCGCATCCTATAGCCTACATTATATCCTATGTTATGAGCAAAATCTATGTTGAAATCATTTTAGAAAAAAACTGATTTTATCGCAATTTCTGGTTAATTAAAAAAGACACCATAGCAAAATGCCTATAGCCTATTTGTCATATTTAATTATGACTCATGTCCCTTGTAGGCCCATAAATATTCACATCTGGGACCAAATTAAACAGCCCCCTTGAAACGCATTGCATAGAAATGAAGACAATAGATCTTTATTTCAAGTCTAAAGTATTTACCTCTGCTCGCTGCTTTCGGGTGGCCTGTAGTTCCAACGGCTACTAGCATTGCTAGCTAGCACTGTTGTGGGCTGTCTAGTGGTCGCAAGTGTTGTCCTGGATGTCCTCCTCCGTGGTTTAGCCTTACCCTTGCCAGTACTACTAAGGTGTTCTGCGTGGACTCTCCGAACGTGGTACCATAGAGAATTGTACACTCTGTACTCGTTCGTACAATCGTCAATTCCACAGACAACGTGGAAGTCTGGGCTGCGACTGTGTGCATTGTTAATGTGACTCAACAACGCGTTGAGTGTTAAAGCCAAAAAAACACTACAAATTACACAGCGCCAATACATTTTCTTACTTTTGATTTTGTTTTATCATAAACTCGCCATTACACCGCAGAGGAAAGGGTTGTTTTCTTACTAAGAGCTAATAACTTTTCTTCATTGCTTAATTTATTTGTTGGAAGACCTGATTTTAAGGGGTAGTCCTCAATATTCTGTGCTTTCACAACATCAACTTACTTAGGGCTATTTATTATTTATTATTGTTTAAAATACACGTGAATTTATATATACTGTTTTACGTGCATAATCCAAAACGTTTATTTAGAGGAAACAGTTATTAGCAAATATAAAATATATTTATTAGAGCAGCAACACCCCCTCAGAGGAGATGGTATGGTCCAGGTACGATGAACCAATATGTGACGTAGATAAACTCCGAACCGGACCGCGCCATTTTAAACTCAAACACACTACACTACACTAGTAACACAGCCGGCAGCCGCAAACTTTCAATAAACAACATATTATATCGGATATTGCTGACTACACCGCGTAATGGAACTGGACGACGAGTCGACGACGTGATCACTAGCACGCTCGCAGGTATGGTATATACCCGTATAGACATTTGTAAAACGTGTTTTGTTTAATGTGTTGCTGGCAATGGTTAGCAACTTAGCATTGTTAGCTGCGAACGTTAGCCAGCCAGCCACGTTGTTGTATAACGCATTTAATGTTTCAAGGGTTGTGCTTACTGCAAAACGTTTTGTGTCTGACATTACTATGGTTAGCTTCATATGTCCGTATTGTGTGGCTTCATATGGCTGCAGTGTTAAACTTATAACTAGCTTCAGGCGGTGGTTCTCAAACGTGTTGATGTCAATGAGCCCCAAATGTACACTTAAAAGCCCGCGGACCCCCATTTGAAAAGAGATGCCAAGGACCAACATAATAAAAGATTTGTACTGCTATTGCAGTGATTCTGAACCATTTTAATTTCAAGAACCCACAGTTTAATGGCATTAGACCAGTGGTTCTCAACCAGTGGTCCTTTAGGGTAGTGGTTACCAAAGTGTGGTCCGGGGTCCCCACGTAAATTATAGTTTGGACCCTTATTGGTCTGTAGTGTACACATGGAACGAACAAAATGGACCATGACAGGTCCATTTGTACACTCTCAGAGTTAAATTAAAATTGCTTTTACAATATACATTGGGGGTCCCAGAGATAGAAATGCCATTAAATGGGGGTAGCCTAATGCATGTCAAACTGGGGGTCCTTGAAATTAAACGGGTTGAGAATATCTGCTAGAGCTGTAAAAACTTCTCTTATGGGGGTCCCCAGCCGTGTCATCTAAGGCAGGCTTTATTCTGCTGTAGGAAGAGCTAAATGTCAGAACATGTACAGGAAATGTAAAATGATTCAATACTTGTGAACCACAATGCTTTCATTTCCTCTTTGAAAAATTAAAATGTAGAAAATGATGGGACCTACCCTCAAGAACCCCAGACCCACTTTGAAAACCACTTATTTACACACCGGGCTGAATTAGTTAGTTAGTTTAATAAATAACTGTAATTTCTGTTCCAGCTGCCAATAGTGACGCTGGTATGCTTTACACCTTGTCTCGGGAGGAGGTTTTGGAACTCTTTCCGGGGCCTGCAAACTTTTTAAGGCGTCGGCTTATATGGCAGTTGGTGAATGGAGACAAAAGGGTAAATTCTTTGAGTTTACATTATGACATTGCATTATTTTTATTTCATTTTTTTGTCCCTGCTAGTCAGATGTCTCACGGTATACTCTTCGATATGGTTTGGCATGTCAATAATGCTCAACATTAAGTACTTATACTTGCATTGTTTAATTTATACCTAATTAGTAAAGGCACACTACAATAGAAAGTTAAACATTAAGTAATGTCTTTCAGGCTGAGCCTTCTACTCCTGCTCCTGTACATCCACAACCTGCAGCAACCTGTGGAGAAAGTGGGCTTTCAAAAGAAATCAATGTATCAGCGACTGTGACCATGGCCACCCCAACATACGTTCTCTACACTGACAGTGATCTCGAACGAGCGAGAAGTGCCTACTTTGAGGAGAAGCGGCTGGGGACAGAGCCCAGCAGGTTATCCAAGGAGCTCTTTTGTCGGCTAATAAGAAGCACCATGACAAACATGCTTTCAATGGCAAGAGTGACCAGCTCCAGGTATCCAAAAAGATTTGAGGTTGAAGCAATGGCCAACAGATTGATGGAGTACTATCCACTGTTGAGTATTAGCTGTTCACTGGTAAGTAGCTTTTGTAACAATAGTTCTTGAGTTTTCAGGTTTTTAGCACAGCTAGACTAAATATAACTGCTCAATTCTAATTGGTTGCACCTAAATTTGCAAGTTGGAAACATTAATTGTTTTGGCACACTGTGTTTATCATGTATTTTTAGACAAAAAATGGCTGCTCCGAGATACGTCAATAATCGAGCAAATGTCAGGTGTAAACTGTGACTTGTCTTGAGGTTCATAGTTGCATGATCAAATGTTCACTACCTGCTATTTGTACCCGACAAAAGCAAAAAGTAGCAGAAAAGCTGATGAAGAGGTTGTCTAACGTGAAAAGTCCAAAGAAAAGTCCAAAGAAGAGACCACGACAGACTGCAACCAGTGACGTCGAAGCCGGTTCCAGTCAATCTGTGGCATGTTCACCTCCTATAGAGCCCCCCGCAGTGCCAGTATCTGCCAGCACCCCAGTGCGACACAGGGAAGGTAGTGATACTATATGCAACTATGTATATGCATTATGCATGTATGCACTATGCAGTCTTCACTTGAACAGTATCCCCCCTTTTTGTCATCCTCAGCCAGTAACTCGGTGCAACTGCAACTCCTTGCAGCCAGTGGGCCAGTCCAACGGTCTCCTCCAGCCAGCAACCCAGGGCAACCCCAGAATCCGGCCGCCATTCCCAGCACCCCAGTGCGACGCAGTGATAACGGTAGTAAACAATATGCAGTCATTTTTAAGTATACAAATATCTCAGGGTTTTGGTCGTTCACTATGCTCTGGTATTCTGCCAATGTATATTCTCTTTTTAGTGCTAGATGGCATTTTTTCTATGGTTTAGGGCTATGTTATGGAGTGTCTGGGTTGCCTTCTTTTAGGTGGTTATGGAAATTAAGAGCTCTTTATCTCTTTTTTCCCCTCTTTTTCTGTGAGTAGTTATCTAATTCTGCCCTGCAGGCAATGTTTGTGGATAAAATTGCAATACAGGATTTTAAATGTTTTTTTAAATTGTCACCAACAGCCGGCGGTTCAGTCCAAATACAGTCCCCTCCAGCAGGCTCTACACTACAACGCCGGCCTGGCAGTGATAAAACATGTATGTATTTTTGCATTTCATATTATGCGCAGCTCTGTTTAATGTGCAGTAGGTCTAGAGGTCACTCAATGGTTTGTAGTCGTTACAATACAGACTTTTATATGTTTTTTAAATTGTCACCAACAGCCAGCGGTCCAGTCCAAATGCAGTCCCCTCCAGCAGGCTCTACACTACAACGCCGGCCTGGCAGTGATAAAACATGTATGTATTTTAGCATTTTATATTATGCTATGATTCTTTGGTAGAGAATTTACCTAGGACTTTCCTTGTGTCACCTGCAGCCAATACCCCAGTGCGACCCCAAACCCCTTCACTAAATGCCTCAGTGTGGCGCCGGACATGGGATAACAGTGGTATAAAGATTTATAATATTTGTAGGTGCATGCATGCAGATGGTAGTGAGTGATGAGTCATAGAGGTAATCATTGCCATCCCATAACATGTATCACAACTGTCACCTGCAGCCAACAACCCAGTGGAACCCCAACCACCTGCAAACAACAGCACCGTAGCACGGCGCCAGGCCCGGGAGAACTGTGGTAAAACATTAATAATGGCCTAGGATATTACTTGTGTCTCACCTGCAGCCAGCACCCCAATTCAACCCCAGCAATTGTGTTGAGCTTGTAGTTCGGCTATTTACAACTGAAGTGTAAAATTGTGTCAGTCGTGTATTGATATTTTCCCACATTTGCTCTTTTTTGCAATTTTGGTTTAGCAAAGCCTAAAATACTGTGTAAATGTTCAATGGCCAAAACACTAATTGTTAATCCCAATTAACCTTTAATGAAAGGTCAATTTGTGTCACAATCATGAGCTTGACAGCCTTTCTTTTTTACATGCATGTATTAATGAATCCTGTTAGATTGGAAACCTAAGATTCCCCTTTTTTATTGTTTCATATGCAGCCGCCACCGCAATGCTACACCAGTCATCCGAAGACGGCAGCCCCGTGCAAGATGGCATTGATGAATGTATGTATAATCTTCTGTATGCAATATTGCAACAATACATTGATTGCAGCAAACGTGACATATGAAGGTATTCAGACAGCTCTAGATTTCTGAAGCATACATTTGTTATAATTACGTGCAGAAGGATGCAAAATGAATCATGTATGCTTTCATAGTTTCTCCATAACCCATTATGGACAGGATATCCTGTTTGTGCTTTTACCCCTCAGGCTGGGAAGACATGTCTGTGTATTACATGTACAGTATGTAGCAACATTTGTTTTTGTAAATTTGGAATAATATTTGAAGTTTTTCAGAAAGGTTAGGCTTTTGTTTTTTTTCAAGAATCTGCCTCAGGCCTAAATTGGTTTAATGAGAGTTGTGGAATTAACCCTCCCCCACACACTTAATTTGTTATGCCTTCAGCCTCTACAGATGACTTCATGGACAGCGCGGAAGTCCAGGCAAGACACTACGGCACTCTCCAAGAGCTCTACAAGTCCAAGAAGCCGAACAAAGTTGATGTAGCCAATCTGCTGGACCTGAGTTTGGTGGAAGACGGCGCTTCATCGACTCTGACGTTTCTAAAGAGCAAGACAGGGGCACGGTGATCCTAAAGGCTTACCCCTGCTTCAAAGAAATCGACCATGTAAGTAATTTAATTAGAAATATAACAGAAAAATGCAATTATGAAGACGAAAGGCGTGTGTTTCGCAGTGGGGATGGAATGTTATCGCCCTGTGACTGAGGGTGGCGGGTACTTCAACTTGTCCTGTTCTCGCACTGAGGTCACCGCAAACTATAATTCGACCCACTAGCCTGAAAATGGCTGCTGTCCTCCTTAAAGGGGGATTCTATAGGGGCGTATGTTGGTAGCACATAGGAAGACATTTCTCTCGGTTGAGGTGAGGTTTTTGTTCATTTCTACTCTATTTCTATTTGCTTAAGGCATGTTTGTTCTGTTTTAACCATATTGGCATGCCTCCTAAGTCTCTTCCTTGATCCCTGTCAGCTTTGTGGATGGTACCACACACTCTCTGTAGTCTACTGGACAGCCTGTAGGGCCTGGTGTGTTGACCTCTGAAGGCAGGGGCCTATGTCTGGATGCCCCCCCCCCCCCAAAAAGCAGAGATTTGAGATTTAAAGATTAGCAAATTATTCACTATTTTTCAAAAATGGCAGATCTACAAGCTCGCAGTGTGGCATTCGGTGCCGCGTGCTCTGAGCTTGTGTAGCAAATCAGAAGTCTGCTTAAAATGGTGATACATTTAAATTTTGTCAGGTGAAACCTGTCTAATGAACGCTCATGAGACGTCCATTGTGCAACCTAGTTTCTGCTAATTTCTTTCAATTTACTGTTTGCAATGTTAGATATTTTATTTCACCTGTTTTGTATTTGTTTTGCAATGTATTTTCAGACCCTGGATGAGATGAGGAGAATCATCCATCCATACAATACCCAGTACATCGAGGAAGTCATGCAGAGATGGGACGGCTTCCTCGATAACTACCAATTTTATGCCATCCAAAAGAATGTCTGGATACGGCGCCAGAAGGTTGGAAAAGGTGAGGCCGCCCCCACTTCTATTTGGAGATCTCCTAATGAGTGGATATTAATCTAGTTCAAAACCCTTTTTGTATACCCTTTGAGCTGTTGAGCCCATACCACCATGTACCTCAATCCTGTGTCTTGATGATTTAAAATATGCGTTCTATTACATATTAATCTTTTCTTTACTATGGGAAGCAATGTTAATGTGACTCCATGTGCATTCTGCCAGAGATTCTTTCTTACACAGCACAGATTAATGAATAATATCTTGACTATGGGAAGCAACGTTAATGTGCAGTTTCTGCCAGGGTTATTTAATTCTAAAGGCCTGTCCATACTTTGTCCGAAACCAAATTGTCATAAAGGTCCTGTTCGACTACAAAATGACGTCACTCGCAACTTCTGAAAAGCATTACACCAAATTAAAGCTCAAAGTCGTAACTCAACGAACAAAAGTTTGGTTTCAGAGAGACTATAGACAGGCCTTTATACAGAGAGAAAAGTACAACCCGCTGCACTCCAGGTTAAAACAAAATCCTTCTAGGTGCAAGGCTCGAAGATATAAGTAAGGTGAAGAAAATGCCAGCACTCATGTCCTTTTACATGATTTTATTTACCTGTATGGCCTTCCTCCGCGTGTCCTGTGTCACAAAGTACAAACTCTGAGGGAGGCCATACAGGCCGAGACGTGTACGTTTTCATTCAATTCAATTCAATAAAACCATGTAAAAGGACAATGAGTGCTGGCATTTTCTTCACCTCAGGCCTTTATACACACAAAGCATAGACTTCGCTTGTCATTGATAACTCTGCGTGGAATATTAACCATCATTATGCTATTTTAGAACTCTTATGCTGCACCTGTCCTAGACCTAACGTGCATGGTCTTCTTCATGTATTGACTGCCATATGTTGCCTTTTCTGTGAAACCCAGTGGAGCAGTCCATCTCTCTGTTGGGAACCCTGCCACAGCTGTTCCCATCTTCAGTGGCCCCCCCAAAGAAACTGGGAGCTTGCAGCGAGGCCCTTTTCCACATTCTTAAGGTGAGAGTGCATATACTTTAAGTTAGTAATGCCTGTACAGTACATTTATTTTTGTTCAATTTCAAAATGCATAAACATAAGTGAAATTAGTCCTTGCTATTCTGCAAAAAGTTACGGATTTTTGTCTGAATAATAGTGTGGTTTAATTTGGTCATGCGGCTATGCTAGAAGTCAAAGTATCATTTGGTCATGTTTTCACTGATGGGATCTCTAATCTCTTTCCTTGACTTATCCTGACCAGCCTATTGAAGACCCCAACAGCTTCCTTCGTCAGCGTCCTCTGGCCAGTCCTATTGTCCTCGTCAGTGAGGAAAACTGCCTGCTCTGCATTGGGACCATGCCAGTGATGACCTTTGAGAGAGAGGACTTCCAAAAGGGACTCGTCTACCTGATGGCATATTACTATGCCCTTCACCTGACCTACCCCAAGTGTGCGTCTACAGTGCTTTCAGTACTGCAAACTGAAGTCCTCCAAGATGCCATCCATGAGGGAGATGCCACCCACGCATACAAAAAGTCCATGGCCGAATGGAAGGACTACCTCAGTCAGTGAGTGTGCAGATCTACAAGCTCAAAACAGCGGTGCCATGCCATTGTTCCGAAGGGTTATTGTTCCGAAGTACCGTTATTCCGAAGCGCCGATGTTCCGAAGTACCGATGTTCCGAAGGGCCATTGATCCGAAGATGACAATGAGCGCTCTCCGGGGTGCTGAATGGCAGCTCAACAACCAGCCCCTCGCATACCAAAAAATAAATATTGGTTGTTGATATTGGCAGGATTCACAACGGAGAGTTGTTATAATTGATATATATTCCCTGAAGTGTCTACAGTATATATATCATTGGTACAATCATGTTTTTTTATATGCCTTTATCGAAAGATAAGAGCAGCACGCATGTCGGGTTATATAATGTGCTATACGCCACGGCTATATATAAGCCTGCATGCCGTCTCGTTGCACCCGTGATAACCATCCTTTTTTAAATTTCTTATAGCCTACTTATAGTAGCCTATACTGTTTGACTCTTATGTTTAGGCCTGCCGCCTCGCCTGGATATAATCCACCGAGGGCTTTTTATTTATTTATTTTCCGTGTCTGGCCACGCGACTGTGTAGCGTGTGCATAGCCACACAAGAAAGATTCAATAAAGTATAACCTTGAACCTTATATGAACAAATAGGTCAACATATGGTGCGGTAATAGATTTCTTTACTTATAAATAAAACAATTGGGGATTAAACGTACATGACTGAGGAAACACGTGCTCTAAACAAAATGTAATAATAATAAATAATAAGCATATATGTGCAGTCAAGCTCACAAAAGTATAGTCTCACTTAAAAGCTTTGGACTAAACTGATAGAGCTACAGTGCGTCTAAAAAGGCGCTTTCCTAGACTGACCCGGTTCATCCGATATCTTGGCCAGAATTACATCCATGACGGCTGTCAATTTCCACCACGACTGTGGAACGTCTACAGACGAACTACAGACAATCGGACCAACAATTATGTGGAAGGTAAGCTACGATGTTAATTTGTTGTTGTTAATATTCATATTAATATTATGTTTGACTATTATTACTATTATTATATTAAATACAGTGAGCGCCCCTCACTTCACACGAGGGTGCATTTATAGGCCTATATATTTATTTTTATGTTTTATTTCCCCGTTGTATTGTTTAATTGTGATATGGATCTCCCTGGATCTGAAATAAAGATTGATTGATTGATTGATTGATTTTCATTTTTTCTAAGGTTTTCATCAGAGATGGAATTCTACAGTGCAGAGGAGGCACCCATCCCTGTGGATATTCCTGCGCCATCTCAAGGATCATCAACGGTTGGTAGAAAGCACAACGGCAGCTGCTGAGAGGGGAGAACCTCGGCCACGGCCCAAAAAGAAGTGGAGGGACTTGGAGGAGCGCATTGTGCGTCTTAAACGTGAATACCATGACGGTGTACGTAATCTGGATGACTACTGGAATGCGGTGCGGCATACTGTACACAATTTTGTTTAAGTTTTTCATCAGCGGTGCATGGGAGGCCGCAGGAGGGTTGGACTCTGAAGCTGAATATGTGCGATTGTGCGTGCAGGACTTTTTGTTCAGGGGGGATTCTATTTTAAGTGAGACTATACTTTTGTGAGCTTGACTGCACATATATGCTTATTATTTATTATTATTACATTTTGTTTAGAGCACGTGTTTCCTCAGTCATGTCCGTTTAATCCCCAATTGTTCAGTAAAGAAATCTATTACACCATATGTTGACTTATTTGTTCATAAGGTTCAAGGTTATAGGTACTTTATTGAATCTTTCTTGTGTAGCTATGCACACGCTACACAGTCACGTGGCCAGACACGAAAAATAAATAAATAAATAAAAATCCCTCGGTGGATTATATCCAGGCGAGGCGGCAGGCCTAAACATAAGGGTAAAACAGTAGGCTACTATAGTCTATTCACTAGTACAGACCACGCATTCAATCGAACATCGTTTAACATGGTTTAGCATTTATTTAGAAGAGAGGTGGAACATGAGAAGGAATGATGCATAGGAATGAGATGCATTGAATGAATGATGCATTGGAATAATGCATTGGGTAGAATGATGCATGGGGTGAGATGCATGGGATGGCCTTGACCGTTCGTGTGGGATGTGTCCCGTGTGGGATGTGTCCCGTGTGGGATGTGTCCCGTGTGGGATGGGGGGAAGGGAGGAGGATGTCGGGTTGGGAAGGGGGGAAGGGGTGTGAGGATGGGGGAAGGGTAGGGGGTGTGAGGATGTTGGGATGTGGGCCGTAGGCCGGATGTGGGCCGTAGGCCATGTACCAGGAGCCGGGAGAATGAGTGAAAGGAGGGGGTGGGGAGGGGGAGTGAGGATGAGGGGATGAGTTGGAGCTACAGAGGGAATCTTGAGGGAGTGAAGGGATGAGGGATGACTAGGCCCCTGGGGGAAGTGGAGGATGATAGGGCGTGGCCCTGTGAGGGGAGGGGGGTCGGTCGTAGGCCTGGTTCCGGGGGGGGTATTGGACCCTGAGTATTTGGCATGGGGTCCGAAGGGAGGCGTCCGTCTTAGCTGACGTCTGAGACGGCCCGAAGAGAGAGGCGTCCGTCTTGACTGACGTCTGACACGGTGCACTCCGTCATTTCAGGACCCCCATCTGGAACCTGAAAGTAAGGATGTGGTTGTGATTAAATTGATTAAGTGTGGAACAGAACAAGTTGTCTCAATGCACTCTTGTGGAGACCAGACGTTGTCCTATCCTGTGTAGGCAATTGCAACAGGGCGCAAGCAATTTCTGAACTTGGTGACAAAAACTTCCCCATTGGCGGCGGAAGAAAAGTCAGAAAGTGGTGACAAAAACTTCCCCTTGGCGGCGGAAGAAAAGTCGGACTGACCAGACTCTGGGTCTGGAAAAGGGAGGGAGGGAGGGATACGAAGAACAAAGCACGAAATGGCAGGTAGACGTGCAGGTATAAATACGTGGAGAAGGGGAGGGGTTTGGGTGGAATGCTATCAGTTACCATGGTAGATAGTTGATGGGGGTACTGGATTGGTTACCATGGTGATGTTGGTTAACGATTTATCATAGAAGGCGCGGTCTTCCTCCTGAACATATGTTGTACCAACTTCAATTCACTAGTACAGACCACGCATTCAATCGAACATCGTTTAACATGGTTTAGCATTTATTTAGAAGAGAGGTGGAACATGAGAAGGAATGATGCATAGGAATGAGATGCATTGAATGAATGATGCATTGGAATAATGCATTGGGTAGAATGATGCATGGGGTGAGATGCATGGGATGGCCTTGACCGTTCGTGTGGGATGTGTCCCGTGTGGGATGTGTCCCGTGTGGGATGGGGGGAAGGGAGGAGGATGTCGGGTTGGGAAGGGGGGAAGGGGTGTGAGGATGGGGGAAGGGTAGGGGGTGTGAGGATGTTGGGATGTGGGCCGTAGGCCGGATGTGGGCCGTAGGCCATGTACCAGGAGCCGGGAGTATGAGTGAAAGGAGGGGGTGGGGAGGGGGAGTGAGGATGAGGGGATGAGTTGGAGCTACAGAGGGAATCTTGAGGGAGTGAAGGGATGAGGGATGACTAGGCCCCTGGGGGAAGTGGAGGATGATAGGGCGTGGCCCTGTGAGGGGAGGGGGGTCGGTCGTAGGCCTGGTTCCGGGGGGGGTATTGGACCCTGAGTATTTGGCATGGGGTCCGAAGGGAGGCGTCCGTCTTGGCTGACGTCTGAGACGGCCCGAAGAGAAAGGCGTCCGTCTTGACTGACGTCTGACACGGTGCACTCCGTCATTTCAGGACCCCAAAGAGGAGTGCATAAGAAACAGTTACTTGACGGTGGCAAGGTGGGCGTTTCTTAGGAGTCTTATCTGCGAGGTTGCACGCAAGATAGAAGTGGTGGATTCCGAGTGCCCTGGAAACCCGGGGAATGCAGGAGAGGTCGACTTGGTCCGGGTGGAGCGTGATGATTCGTCCTACGAGGGTTTGAGGTAATGGTTTGAGGCGAGGAGGTCGACGTGACTTGGAGGCTCTTGGGAGCTGAATGACGTGGAGGGGTAGGTGCTCCTGACTGGAGTTTGTAGGGAAGTTATTGCTTGGTGGCGGGACTTGGGAAGCAGGTTGTTCTTGTTAGAAGATGGGGGTGAGGAGTGCCGATGGAGAGCTTGATGGGTGTGTGGTTTATAGTCGTGCCAGTGGCCCGGGATAAGTCAATGTGGGGTCTGGTTTGGGACGGAATGGTAGGTTGGATGGAATTTGATGATCTGGATCTGTGGATCTGGATCTGTGTTGTCTGAGTGTAGAGAAGAGAGCGGCTGGTCAATTCGGAGCCCAAAAGAAGCCGCGATGATGATCTGGTAGATTCGATTGATTCTTGTGATGGACCGACGTCACTGGGTAGTCGATCCTTGTCGTCGAACAGTATCACGGGGTAGTCGTACCTCTGTAGTGCAGAAGGGCGGTGGCACGCCGTGTCGATGGAGGGAGGCAGGGAGGGGATGGAGGGAGTGGAGGTGGTATGCTGTACCGATGTAGGGAGGCGGGGGTGGAAGGAGGCGTGCATGCCGAGGGAGGTATGGATGCTGCATGAGGTATGGAGGGATGGAGGGATGAAGGAAGGGAGGGATGGATGCTGCATGAGGGATGGAGGGATGAAGGAAGGGAGGGATGGAGGATGGGAGGGAGTTGGAAGGAGGCGTACGTGCCGAGGGAGGTAGAGAGGGATGGGAGGACGTCCGCCAATCGAGACGTCGGGAGGCATGGTTCCATAGGAAGTCGATGACTTCGAGTATCTGAGCTCATGGGTCGGCTCGGGAGCAGGATCTGGAGGTGGGGAAAGCACTTGCATGGGGGACCCTGGATGGCGTGGGCGGTGTATGGAACTCCGATCTCCCGACGGGTCGAGCTCAGCTTCTTCTACGCGGCGGTAGAATTCGTTATCCTATGGCAGTGAATGCTGGACCCTGGAGCCAACTCTGCGGAAGGCTCTGACGGGTGCTACACCAGGATGTTACGTGTAATGCTCGACAGCAGCAGGAGTACGCGTGTTACTAGCGGGAATCTGTATGCTGGAATATTCAGGGTGAACGACGAAATAGCGGCCTGGAGGATTAGACTTGCAGGGCGCTGCTGAGGCACCGGGAGCTGCCGGCCGGCAAGCTGGTGCTGAGGAGATCGGCGCATGGCAGCGGTCGCGGGGACGTCGCGTACTAACATGTGGCTGTATTCGAGAGAGATGCAGGAGTGCGAATCTCTGATGAGCTAGCCGGATGTATGGAGAACCGGGATGGCTGGAAGCGATGATGGGTGGCTCGTCTTAAGACGACCTGGAGACACTGCAGAGGGAGGTAGGGATGAAAGGAAGGAGGCACGCTGTCGAGGTAGAGGGGGAGGGAGGCACCCTGTGCCGAGGGAGGGAAGGAGGGGGGGGGGGGAGGAGGGAGGGGAGGGCGGGAAGGAAGCACCATGCTGAGGGAGGGAAGGAGGGAGCACGCTGCTGAGGGAGGGAGGAGGGAGGGAAGGAGGGGGGGGGGGAGGGAAGGAGGGGGGGGAGGAGGGGGGGAAGAGGGAGGAGGGAGGGAAGGAAGGCAGGAAGGAAGCACCCTGCTGAGGGTGCACTGCAGAGGGAGGTAGGGATGTAAAGGAAGGAGGCACGCTGTGGAGGTAGAGGGGGAGGGAGGCACCCTGTGCCAAGGGAGGGAAGGAGGGGGGGGGAGGAGGGAGGGGAGGAGGGGGGGGGGGAGGAGGGAGGGAAGGAGGGGAAGGAGGAGGGAAGGAGGGCTGGATCGAGGCTGAAGACGAGCATTCTGTTGACTCGATGTAGGCCGACGTGTGCACCGGAGTTGAACTGCAGTTGCAGGGACATGATAGGGATTTGATGCAGGCACGCTCTGGCTGCAATGGAATTCTTACTGCTGTGACGGTGCGGTTTGTACTAGGTTGGAGCCGGTACTCTTGGGTCGGCCATGATGGTGCACGGTGGATCGTGCGATGACTGAGATGAGACCTTCGGCGGAAGGTTTGTAGGAGGGGAGAGGGAAGGAGGGGGGGATGAGGGAGGGAAGGAGGGGGGGGAGGGAGGGGAGCAGGCACAGGTTATGCGTTAGGGTTGGATGTACGGGCCTGGTCTGCTCGGGACCGAGGCGGTTAGTAGAGGTAGCGGATTAAGCGATACCTTGATGGGGTGGGAGTGCCAAGTGGTGGACTAGACAATTATGGATGCTAGCCTTAGAAGGAGTGGGAGGATAGGGGGGCTGCTTGCCTGGACGAGGTTGCGTTAATTCCTTCATGGTGGCGATAGCTTCATAGTTGTTGCAGAAACATGACGCAACCTTTGCTGTACGTTCCGGCTCGCGTGAGTGTTGCACGTTACGTCAAAGTTAATAAGCAGACGATCGGCAGATTGTTTGAACTGTAGATGTCCGATGGTGATAAAGGGTGCCCGGCATACAGACTGTTAACTGGGTAGATGCATGTTACATCAAATGTTGATAGGCAGACAATCGGTAAATTGTTTAACTGTAGGTGTCTGATGATGTTAGCGGATGGCCGGACTACGGACAGATAACAGGGTAAATGCTCGTTACAACAGATGTTAATGAGCGGACAATTAGTAAATTGTTTAACTGTGGGTGTCCGATGACCGATGGTGTTACGGTTAACAGATGGCCGGCATACAGACAGATAACTGGGTAAATGCTCGTTACATCAGATGTTAATGAGCAGACAATCGGTAAATTGTTTAGGCTGTAGATGTCCGATGGTGATAACTGATGCCCAGCATACGGGCAGTTAACTGGGTCATGATGGCCCGTTAATTCAGTTGAGTGATTGTGCAGTCCTAGGGGATGGGTAGGTAGTGTTAAATGGGGGCTGATGATTGTAAGGATAGAAGGACTAACTACTCTTACACGCTTCGCTTAGAAACTCTGTTAATGTACTATTTACTGATGTTTGGCGTGCGAGAAGCCAATGAGGTCTCGACTACGGCGAGTGGGCGTGAAGGCACCGCAGAGAGGTATGATAGGTCAAGAGGGGATGGTCTGCATGATCGTGGAGTATGAGGAGATGAACACACAGAAGATTGAATGGTAGCGTAATAGAATGCATGAGTTTGTGATGAAAGTTAGAGGCTGTCGGTACAGCCGATGACTACGGCGAGTGGGCGTGGAAGCACCGCAGAGAGAACGTTGGCCGGCTGCACTTACACAGTGGCTGGTAAAAGGGGCTTTGTGAAAACTGGGTGCACGGCCCACTTGGAACCCATGCCATTTAGCCCGTGTCAAGACCCATGTGGGGCCCAGATGGACATGTTGGCTGGGTAGTATGAATGCATATGTGGCTACTCAGTGTAGTAGTGTTAATATGAAGCGGGGGAAACATTTGATATTATTGTCGGAAGTTGGAGGAAACTTAGCTTTGTGTGTGTAGTTGCCCGTGGCGGGTGTGTAGCTCAGCCTCGTTCGGCGCAGCATCTGGGAGTGACGTCATCGAATCGGCGAAGGTGACAGGTCCGTGGCGACCTTGAAGTGTGCCGGTTTGAAGTTGCACCGGGGGGAGAGTTGATTTCTCGGATCGCGGTGGTGTTGTCATTTGTGTCCCGCGAGTCGCGACGTCGGGTGGCGTTGGAAGAATAAACTGAACGGCGGTTCAGTGAGACGGCATGAACGAGATCGATGAGGAAGCGGTTGATGGCGGGGTGTAGACGCTGGAATACAGGAACGTCGTGGCTGGCTCCTGGCGTTAGTGGCGTCTGTCCGAGGTTTCTCCGACGGGGAACGGTGCTATAGTGTGGTCCGTCCGTGGTGGCAAGGTAACTTAAGTTGTGGTAATGATAACTTTTAAATCAGACGGCGATTCGGCGGAGCCGCGGAGGAGCAAACACGGAAGCGGCCGTGACGTGAGTCATACGAAGAACAAAGCACGAAATGGCAGGTAGACGTGCAGGTATAAATACGTGGAGAAGGGGAGGGGTTTGGGTGGAATGCTATCAGTTACCATGGTAGATAGTTGATGGGGGTACTGGATTGGTTACCATGGTGATGTTGGTTAACGATTTATCATAGAAGGCGCGGTCTTCCTCCTGAACATATGTTGTACCAACTTCAATAAGAAATTTAAAAAAGGATGGTTATCACGGGTGCAACGAGACGGCATGCAGGCTTATATATAGCCGTGGCGTATAGCACATTATATAACCCGACATGCGTGCTGCTCTTATCTTTCGATAAAGGCATATAAAAAAACATGATTGTACCAATGATATATATACTGTAGACACTTCAGGGAATATATATCAATTATAACAACTCTCCGTTGTGAATCCTGCCAATATCAACAACCAATATTTATTTTTTGGTATGCGAGGGGCTCGTTGTTGAGCTGCCATTCAGCACCCCGGAGAGCGCTCATTGTCATCTTCGGATCAATGGCCCTTCGGAACATCGGTAGTTCGGAACATCGGTACTTCTCATTTAATCTTCGGATCAATGGCCCTTCTGAACATCGGTACTTCGGAACAACGGTCCTTCGGACTAATGGGTGGGCCCCAAAACAGCAGATCTAATCTCACAACGCGGCACTGTTAGTTTAGATCTGCTGTTTTCACTTGGGTCCTGCAAACATCTAATCTCTTTTGAGTTTCCGACCAGAAAAGTTTGTTTGGGGTGTGTTGTTTGGGGCAATGTGTTACTGATTAGGGATGGAGCTTGTACATTTTATTACTATAGCACCTTATCGATCCTGCTTATAGAGCGTCGCAGTCCCGCCCCATACCATGGCCCAGGAAATGAATCCCAATGCATTTTGCCCATAGGCTTTTCTTAAAGTATTTATTTAAAGACTGTTACGCCACGGACAAAGCCAACTCGAGTCGTGACAACTCATGACAACACAAACAATATTTTGGACCAAACAAATAATTACAAAGAAGAAAAACAACAAAAGTGTTGTAACCTGCCGTTTTTTCTTCTTTCTAATTATTTGTTCGGCCCAAAAAATGTTGTTTGTTGTCACGACTCCAGTTGGCTTTGTCCGCGGCGTAAACGTCTTTAAGGAAAATGAACAGAGAATAATTTCCTGGGCCATGGTAGGGGTGGGACTACGACGCTCTATTGAGCCGGGCTTTTATCTAGCCCTGCACTATTGAGCATTTCATAATTTGTGGAAATATGTGAGACGGCAAACGATGTTTACATTTTAAACGCACTTTTATGTTACATGCACTTTTATGTTTACATTTTACAATAATATACTTTAGTTTTATTTTCGTTTTAGTAGTCATTTTGTTGAGTGCTGTGAATTGATGCTATGCACATGGCTGCTGTTGTGTTGTGTTTAAAAAAAGAATGTTGCTGTGAATAGAGTATGGATCTAGGATCTAGTTTTATTTATTTCTTGATTGCCTCTTGTCTTGATTGTTTGCTTATACATGACATACTTATTGATAACTGGTAGATAACTGCTATCGAGCTCTATATCCCTATAGCTGTGTCTCCCCCCACCCCCCCCACGAACCAGGAAATAAATGCTGGAAAAGTGCTTCTGGTTTCTTCATTTAAGACTTTTCATTGTGCTATTTTAAGAAATTGCTTCTTACTGTAAGATTTTTGGGGCTTATTATTATTTTTGGATTAAGGAAAAAAATCCTATCAAGAGAACATCTTTCCTAAATAACATAGTCTTCATTGCTTAAATTAAGCTAACCCTTGCTTTATAAACGGGCATCTTTATCTAGTTTTGAGACTCGATATGCTGTTTCAGTGGCTAGAACTTTGTTGCTAGTTTTAAGAATTCTAAGCAAGGAAGAAATGCTTACCCCATTGGCAGATTTATTTGCTTGATATGAGACAATAAGGCTAGAATTGATTTTTTTTCTCTTAATTTAATCAGCCTGTTATTTGCAGTGTAGACAGAGAATGAATAGTGGACCTCTGCAGGTCAT
Source organism: Protomyctophum bolini (assembly GCF_963924005.1). NCBI lineage: Eukaryota > Metazoa > Chordata > Actinopteri > Myctophiformes > Myctophidae > Protomyctophum > Protomyctophum bolini. The sequence goes on from NC_137867.1 coordinate 2,609,198, forward strand.
TTAGTGTTCCTCCAGTCATTGGAAACAGGAAGTGGCTGTTTGAGAGGCTCCTTCATCATGTGGTAAGGGTTTAATTGGCCTATGTTTTACCAAGATAAATCAGCTATTTGAAAATATCAGATGTACAAGCTCAATGTGTCACATTGTGACATGTTATGAGCTTGTAGATCTCTTTTCTAAATAAAAATTGGAGGGGAAGTAACACTAATCTTGACTGGGGATCCCTGGTACAGAATATTTTCAGATGGGGGTGGGGGGTCTGTGGACAGATGCATATTAATCTGGGGGTCCCTGACATGGAAATATAGTATTAAGGAAGTACTATAGGGACTCTTCACCGCCCCTAATTACCTACTAGTGGATGTGGTCATGAATATGGTGAATTGTTAAATGATTAAAACATCGCTATACGAAAGTTTTATTGGATAGTACTGGTACTACGCTGCAAGTACTGGTATTTATTTTCCTTTTTAAGTAATGATAAACAAAATGTTCTTTTAAATTGACTTGGACTGTATTCTTTCTTGTGTTTAACTGAACATGAACCAATGTGTTGAAGGTTTTGGTGCTGTCTACACGCCACTGGAAGCAGTTAAGGAAGGGGTTGAAGGAGACGGCATGTGGCCACTCATCCAACAGAGACCAGATGTCGTGGCACTTCTTTTCCCCAATTCCCCAGAGAGCTGCACTGCTCAGGTAAAGAAATCACCCATTTCTCTATTGCTCACTCACCTAGTGACATATATGCTATTAAGTGACTGTTTTGTTTTTACTTGTCCACTACAGATGCTCTTGGACCGTATTGTGTGGCCACAGAGTGCAGATGTCCATTATGTGGATGATGAAGACGAGGAGTTTGATGTAGAGACCAGATGTCGTGTTGCCGGCTACCTGCGGCAGTTCATTCTCAATGGTTTGTAATTGTTTTAAATTTTTTTGTTGCCAAGAAGTCAATCAATCAATTTAATCTAACATTTACTCAAGCATGTAGTTTTAATTGGCTGTATTTTAGTCTTATTCAAGATCTTCATGTAGTGGCCTTTTGAGACTGTTACTCATTGTATGGTCACTTCACCTTGACCAATTATATTAAGCCTCTGTTGGGCTTTGATTAACCCATTAAGACCTGAGGCCAATTATACGTCTTCTAAAGCAGTAGTTCTCAAGATCTTTTTATAATATTCCAAAGTAGCAGATGTACAAGCTTGTATATCTGCTATTTGAATAGCCAACACTAAAACGACACAGATTAGAGAAATGTGTTTGTTGACCTGAAAATGCATAATATTTCATATAGAGCTTGAGACAGACACATGAAGGCTCCTGCATGAACGGGGCTATTTAAAATGTATTTAAATCCAATAATCACTTGCCCTACCTACCCAAGCTTGTATGCGAGAAATGAAAATGTAGAACCCAAAAGCATGCAGTACTTAATACTAACTATATTTTCCTCATCCCAGCATCTGGCCAGGAACTGATGAACCTGCTGAAATTCTGGGTAGGCTGGGAGAGTCCTCCAAGCGAGCTGAAGTTGGAGTTTACTGCGAGTTCCTTGCCTAAAGCATCAACATGCATGGAAACACTACGCATTCCTGGCCATTACAGATATTTTGTCTCTTTTGAGACAGGCATGCAAATCTGCCTCAACTCTGTCAACTATGCAGGGTTTGGGTTGGTCTAAGAGCAAGTGAGTAGTGTTTGGCAGTGAACTGATAAACATGGCTGGACAAAGACAAGACCATCAGCAGCCTGTGGTCACTGTGGAGCAGAGAACGGGGCCTGGACGTCCGCGGTTACATGTGGATGAAGACTACCTCTGGCATCTCTTGGAAATGTTCCTACTATTGCAGAACTGACAGGAATTTCCAGGAGAATAATATCAGTGTTGGAGAACTCTATACAGCACTGTCTGAAGAGGAGCTTGACAGACTTGTGGCAGAAATCAAATCTGACATGCCCCAAGCTGGTTACAGATTAGTTCAAGGAACTTTGCTGTTGGCAGTGGTTGGAAAAAGTACTTTAAAGTAAAAGTATCAATTCTGCAATGTAGAACTACTGTTAAAATTAAACCTTGAATTCAAAATGTACTTTAGTTAAAGTACAATAGTATTGGCATCGAAGTTCTCCAAGTGATTTATATATATATATATATATATATATATATATATATATATATATATATATATACCTTGCATAGGCGGCGGGTGCGTTTTACCTTTGGGTAGGCTATAGAATTGCGTTGGGGGGGGACTCTCGCCGCCGCGGATTTATTTATTTATTTATTTCCCAGATGGTCTAAAAATGAGTTATTTAGCATACTTTTACCAATGAATTAGCCTATACACAGACAACGACTTTTGGACGTCTTTTTCTCAAGTCTCGAGTCAGTCAGTGTAGATTACCCGGCGGTGTTGCTGCCCCTCCGGTAGTCGCGGCTCATGGCTCTTCACAGACGGCACAGAGACAGCAGTCACTCCGCTGAACGTGTCAGTGTTGCTGCAGTGGTGTGAACTGTGAACCGTGCGGGCACTGAGTTCTGACAGCCGACTCACAGCTTCTTCTTCTGAATTAGGCTACTTTATCTTTGCCTTGAAAAATACATTTTGCGTTTTGCTGTTTCCCAAAACAAACCAGCGCGCACTACTCTTTGCTGCCTACAAAGCGACTGGAAGGACGAGGTTTACAGACATACCAATAGTAGTCAATCATATGCTGATTAGGCCAGTTGCTGTATAGTGTATAGCCTATATCCGATCAGCGATCACCAGGGGGCAGCGACAACACACACACAAACACAATAGCCTTCTATAATGCTGCGCACATATATTATATATATTTAAAAAAATACCCAGCATAATTTTTGGGAAGGCTAAGCCTTCCCTAGCCTTATGCACCCGCCGCCTATGATACCTTGTAGATTGGCTATTTTGAAATGGTCTAAATGTTTATAGGCCTGAAGTGGGTAATGTATGTTTTGTAATAACAATCAAAATAGTAACTGAAGTTGTAGTGGAGTGAAAGTACATTTGTCTCTGAAATGTAATGGAGTAAAGGTATTGGAATTTGCATTGAGCAAAATGTTTACACAACCACTTAAAAGTTATGAGGTGTAAAGGTACCTCTGTTTGCACAGACTAACATATGTTGGGACAATCTGTTTAGTTACAGCTCTTTATTAGTTTTCATTTATTAGAAACAGACATTTGACTATATGCTGTTTTGACATGTTGCACTGAATTTTATTGTTTATTCATCCCACGGATGTCAAGACTAATGACTGCACATGTCTTTTATTCCTTATGTGTTAGAACCACTGTACTCTGTTCTGTTCTGTGAGAGTGTCAACAAACTGTAACACTGTCAGATAGATGTCCATTCCAAATGATTGGGAGGGTCCCATTGGATCAATGGATGCTCTCAGTTCACCCATCTGCTCTTCGGTGAGTGGACTGTCAAGTTGCGGTACAATTACACCGGTTTCCTCTTCACAAATAAGACTGTCTTCCCAATCAATGTGGGGAATCTGCAGTTCCTAAATCAGACGAGATTTAATAACATTATTCTTGGTCCTTGTATGCAGTGATTTAAATTGCAAGCCTTTCCATTTATGTGGCCCTCCCCGTTCAACTGATAGCTATCAATAGAAGGAAAAAAAGAATCACCTCTAGATTACATGGATCAGAGACAGGATGCTGCATTTGTCCAATCTCCCACAGTTGATTGGGGGTCATGTTTCCTTCTGATCTCAATGGATGGTCATCCAAACCGCCACGGAACACATCGAGGCATGCTTGGAGACGAGGAAGGAACACATAATGGCAGCAGAACAGGTGGCAGCTGTTATTGAGGGCCAGATGTCCGTCCTTCTCCAAGGTGTGCAAGACATTGTAGAATGTGTGGGTGACAGCCATCCAGACATCTCGCCACAACCTTTCAATGCTAAAATGGACAAGCAAAATTCAGATATTTTGGTGTAGGCAGCTCTTTTACATAAAACTAATCTGACACAAAGCAAAATTTCTTTACCAGCGGAGTGATAGACAATGCCATAGAAATCAGGCATGCATAAAAAGTAGGACTGGTGGAGATTGGTTTATTGAGAGCTTGCAGCTGGGTATGTTCATGCTGTGGCAGGAATAGGCAAGATGAAGCATTTAACAAAGCTTGTCCTTGCACAGAATCTGCCTTTTAAGATGTTTAATGATACATACCGCTGATTGTGGACACTCTTGCACTCTCTTGTTGCACTCTTGTTGCACTCTCCATTGAAAGCCTATTGCGTTACAGGTGAGTCGGCGCAATCCTGAGTTTTGAAAGGGCCACAGCTTGCAATTGAATGACAATCACTTTGCACTGATGACGCACGGCTGGCCGGCGGGTGACTGATGTGGGGCAAGTGTTTCCTCGTTAGTATAGTGGTGAGTATCCCCGCCTGTCACGT